>NC_140916.1:35171481-35278213 GCF_045865225.1 Trachurus japonicus
ATGAAAAAAAAATAATTATTTCATGCTGCTCTGCAGGGTTTACACATAATGCCTGCTCTGCAGGGTTTACACAAAAATCCGTGCTGCTCACGTTTCATGAATGAGACCCATTGTGAGGAAGATACTGGGTCTCATTCATGAAACGTGAGCAGCACGGATTTGTGTGTAAACCCTGAGCAGCGCAAATTTACGTGGATTTCCGCATTCATCAATCTTTTAGTAGTGCTGATTTTTTCGTAGCTACTCACAAAATCTACACCTGCTCCGGACTGTGTGTAGCGCTTGTGTAAATGTAGGAATGCAAATAGATACTGCTTGTCACTGTTGAAAATTACAATTTTAATCCGTATTACTCTCTCTCATGTTCAAAATACGCCGACACCTTTGAAACACGTAATTTAAATATGACAAACAATTAGAAATATTTGGAGAGAGAGACGTTTTAGGGATCGGACACGCACAAACACGTTAAGGCTCCATCTTATGATGATAATATGATATAAAACCGGAAAAAACTTTTTTGTGTTGCTACACGCTCGGTGGGCGCACACTTCACCCTGCACAGCAGCGCAGTCGGCACCGGTTTGGATGGAGCTGTGACAGACGGCTGGTGCTTCTGTAACAATATAACCTGCCTATATAACTTCATGTGTTGATACAACCATGCTCCTCTACAGCTGAGGCTGTGAAGAACCTCCTCCTCCCGTCGCTGCTGTAGCTCTGTAGTTGTGTGTTTTTTTGTTTTGTTTTTCATGTTTCATATCGAACTATTCTGGCTTTACTTCTTAAACGGTTCTTTAATCAACCAAGGATAGGCCTACTTAATTCACTACATCTGTTTTTTCCCTCCACGCCTTTGACCTGTCCCAGTCACACCACCACTAACAGAAGAGAATTAAATATTTTTTCTGGACTCCACTTCACCCAAAATGACTTCGGTCCGCGATTTCTCTCCTTTTTTCTCTCTCTCCCTCTTTCCTCGTTTGCGTCATGGCTGCAGGTGAGCAGGATGCACCTACCTCCTAATATGGTGGTCAGGATCTCCTTATATGGCTATTCATGTATGGAGATCTATGCTAATTGCTGATCACCGGGGGCGTGTTGTTAGTTTACGTTGGGTTGGCATTCATGAAGTTACACACGTGTTTACGATCAAATCTGAGTTTCCCGCACCGTTCATGAATCCGGAGTAGAGTTTTAGTAGAGTGAGCTTTTATGTGCAAATCTACACACAGATTTACTCACGTTTCATGAATGAGACCCAATGAGTTTGTCTACAACTGTAGAAAAAATCAAGTGCATAAAGTGTAATTTGTGGCTGAGAGCAGCGTGTAAACATGTAAAGTGTGTGTATGTGTGTGTGAGAGAGTATCTATTTGTATTCTATTGTTAGTGTGTTTATCATAATTGTCTCCAACATTACATTTTGAACAGCATTGAACAACACTGAACAGAGACTACACATCTGAGGGTTGGTGTTTGGATCCTCAGGGTTAGGGTCCACGGGCAAGACACTGAACCCTAAAACGATCATCACTGGTGTATGAATTTGTCTTTATGGTAGGAAATTTGAAGTAAAATTGCTGAGTGTTTGTGTGTGTGTGTGTGTGTGTGTGTGTGTGTGTGTGTGTGTGTGTGTGTGTGTGTGTGTGTGTGTGTGTGTGTGTGTGTGTGTGTGTGAATGGGTGAAGCTGACTAGTAGTGTAAAGCACTCTGAGTAGTCGCTAAGACTTATAAAGCTCTGTATAAATGCAGTCCACTCCATGTACCAACAACCAGACCTGCCTACTTTATGATCATGTCAGTCATGGTTGCCATCACTTTTCTCATCACACGTCGTTGTTAAACCATGCAACATTCCTAAACAGTCAGTGTTGAGCCAAATCATTCACAAGTCATTGCGATTTGAGAATCTCTCTCAGCCTCTGAAATGAAAAGACCCTGTTGTCATGAGCTGACATCTCTGCAACAGCCCAGCAGTCCTCTTGAGGCAATGTTTGACAAGTCTGATGTGACTAAGCAGGAGCATCAGTGGACATTAGTGATAAATGGCAAACAGAGTAATGATGAATGATATGACAGTTGATCAAATCAAGGCTGTTTTTATTAAAAGCAGCTTCTTCAAATTAAATCTGTAATCAAACCATTCACATCTTTATTAAGACAAGTTTAAGTGAAGATTTGAAGTTAAACGAGAACAAACTTGTCAATTCCATTAGACTTTAATAATCTTTTTTTATTAAGTCTGTGACTTTGTTAAAAGGAAAATTACAAAATTACGAAGAAAAAAACACAGCACACACACACACACACACACACACACACACACACACACACACACATATCACTGGAATGATTTGACAGACATGCATTCAGCATTCTGAAGGAACTGATTAGACTTGGTGGTCCTTGGTAAAGGCCACACACTCACTTAGCAATTATAACTCATCATTTCATTGATTTCATTTAACTGAAACTCATGTCAGTAAGTACAAGCACAATTAAATGTTTTCTATTCAATAATTGATTATTTTGACTTATGAAAAGCTTTGACTGACATTAAATACCTTAAAAACTATGTGGGCATTTATACTTAGCGGCTATTTTCATGTTTTGGGTGAGGCACTTTGGTTCCAGTTCAGTCCGCCAACTCACATGGAACAGATTATTATTTAAATGTAAAAAATGTACAGTATTAACATTTGGTATCTGTGCTCTGACCTTGTCATCTCCCCAGAGGGAAACACCAAGCGCAGCACAGCAGGGAGTGGAAATTAATGATTATAACTTTGCTGAGGAGAATGTAGGCTCACAGGCACATAATAGGCTGGAGGTGAGGCTATCTCTGCCATCGCTGCTGTGATGGTGCAGCTTTCAGGTGAGTGCTGTGGTGTGCTGCCATGATCCAAAGAGTGTGCTGGATTTAAAAGTATGGCACAGGTTTGTCTTTGTCTGTCATGAAATGATCATTCTCACTTTTGTCATGCATGATCTTTAGGGGCTGTGTCCACCGGACGCGCTTTCAGCTCTGACAGCGCTCTCAGCGCTGCTTTCCCAGCGCTTAGCGCTCTCTCTCTCCCTCGTCAGAATGCCGCTGTTGCTAGGTTACAAAACGAGTCCTCTGACACTTCCGTGTTCCGGCCTTGTTTAATGTAAACACTACAACGAGTGTCAGAAATACACAATAGCATTAGCGGCAGCTTTTGACATGGACCCTGAGGTCGGCCTACCTTCAACACAAGTGTGGGTCATGATATAAACCGAGCCACGTCTCCGGTTGTGTTGCTGTCGGTAACGTATGTCCCGCCCCTTCTTGATTCTGATTGGTCAGTGCGGTGAAAAGTGACATTGACGAGCGCGGCGCTGTTCTAAAAGTTGAACAGATTTCAACTCGAAGCGCTCTGAGCGCCGCGACAAAAAAAAGCAAGCGCCCAGGGCGTTTTACCGCCGAGGGCGCTGAGCGCTGTGAGCGCCCAACTCAATAGGGTTTGAATGTAAAATAGACGCCCAGAGCGCTGAAAACGCGTCTGGTGGACACAGCCCCTTAGCTGTCATTTCTTCTTCTTATGCCTCTGCAGTGATTGCAGCAACAGGTAGGCTTTGTGTGGTGCAGCATTTTGTTAATTGACAGAAGTCAGTGATGCAAAACATATTTAAATATTGTTCTGATTTCATTGATTTATTGCAGTTTATTTAGTATTTTCTTGGTTCTGGCAGCTGCAAAAGCCATGTCTCTAATAGACGCTGGTCTCCTATACTGGGCCGGGTCTGGCTACAGGTTTAACTAAATAAAAGCCGGTCTCAATTAGAAGTCGGGTCTGTTTCTAGTTTCTGCAAGTTCTTGTGAATGTACAAAACCTTTTGACGCCCACGATCATGCACCTAAATACCAAAACAAATAAGATTAGTAGGTAGCATTTTTGATGTAATCAAACAGAATTAATTGTTTATTACATTTGTAAAGAAAGGAAAGCATGAAAAGCAAGAAATGTGAAGTGAAGTTTTTTTTTTTTTTCTTGAACTTGTATTAAAACAGTGGGCAAACCGGAGCACCCGGAGAAAACCCTTTTTGGAGAAGCATTCACCTAGAAAGAAAACAGTTTTAAGTTCAGGGACATTTTGTTTGCACCTTTATGGCTACAAACAAAACATCACAGGAGAACTGATACTTGTCTCTTTCAAGATGAATGCTTTAGGGCAGGGGTGGGCAACTCACTCACTGCAGCCCTTTGTGCAAATGAGTTGCCCATCCTTGCTTTAGGTGGAGGTTCACCAGAAGGGCCTGGTGAAAACCTTTCTCAGTCTTGAGAAAAACCTGGCCACTCTGGACTTCTTTGTGGGTTGACTGAGCTTATAAAGTTGGATGGAGAGAGATTTAAAAAGAAGGTCCTCAAAAGCTGTGTTATCTGATGCGGTTACAGCCTCCACTAGTCTTCCTGGAGTGCTAAACTCCCTGTGAACGTCTTTCACCACGGCCCTTCGGATTTGTTTCATCTTGGCCCAGTTCTTCTCCCTCACCAGCTCTGACAGTTGGTTCCTCATATCTTTTAAGATAATTTCCTGTGTGGATCCGGCTTTTCCAATGACCCTGAAGAGAAGAGCGGTAAAGAAATCATTGGGCATACCCTTTGGTAAAGCTAAAGGTGGTTGTTCCACTTCCTGCTCTTCAGAGAACATGAAGGGACTCGATGGAAATTCTTCTGGACTGTAGAAAGTAAGAAGGTGTGATGGCGCCCTTTCCTTTTCTTCATCCCATTTTCCCTCGGCAAACTGGCATGCCATCATAAGCTGACTGTCTACATGGTTCTGGAAACACAAGTCACTGGTGTCTTCGTCGATCATCAGGGAAGCCTCCTCGGTGTAGTCATTTTCTTCTGGCTTGGTCAGCATGGCTGTGACCATGTCGTGGATTTCAGTGAGGGCACCGCTGATTTTCTCACTCTGAGCTGATTTTTCTGATGATGCAAACTGTGACTTGTTTAATTCAGGGACGACAGTGTTGGTAAGATGTGTGTCTGGTGAAACCTCAGGAAATTCACACACCAGGCCAGTAATTAGCTGTCTTGTGCTTGTGGATGTTTCATCCGTCAAAGCAAGCGATGGGAACCTTTGGAATTCTCTTTTGACAAATTTGGAGTTGCACTCAATTTTTTGCTTGACGTTGGTGATCTGTGAGGCAAAAAAGTTCCTCAATACGTTAATAATTATGCTCCCGTTAAAATGATGATGCGGTGAGCTGCCTTCTTCGCTGCATTCAGGAGCATTTTTAATACTGGCAGAATGCAGATCCTCTACTATGATTTCCACTATGTCAGATGCTGTATCCAGAGCATCCTCAATGAGGTCCGATTTTGAAGATTGCTCCTCTGATATTTGGCTTCCCCATTTGACAAGGATGTCAGACACAGCTTTAGTGGCTTCAGGGATGGATATCTTTGACTTCACGCTCTGAGGTGATGGAAATTTCTCAACTGACCCCACAGGTTGGCCACTGAATGGTGAAGAAGTAGCGCGGCACTGACACCAGCATGGTTGTAGGCAATTGGATGTCAGCCCGGTGAAACATTCTTTCAGATATTTGGTAAGACTGGATACCATTTGACGAAGAGACTTTGAGCTGGGCATGGACCCGATGGCATTAGCAGCAGCGTCTAATGGCCAGTCAGGGCTATCTATGGCTGCCGATACAACGGAGATCACCTTGTCTGCAACTTCACTCTTGACTAGTGCTGTTAGTTGTTCAATGCTCTCACATTTCTCTTGTGGGACATTAAGCACCTCAGCAAAGCTATTGGACAGGGACTCACCCACAACTGTGTTGAGGCTCTCCAAGGATTGTTTGATACGGCCTGGAGATGATTTCTGACCTAAGTTCTCTTTGATCATTGGTTTGATGATCTTAATGACTAGTGTACAGATTGTCTGAATCAGATCTATACACAGATCAGCGAGCGCATTTGTTGTCGCTAAATCAGGAGTGTCTTGAACTATCAGACACCATTGTATGGTAGAGAATCTCTCCACATAGTTTTTAATTATGGGCAAAACAGCTTCCGCTGTGGTGTTTTTATAATCAACCATCTGTAATTTGGTTAGGCTCATTGTTAACTATTTGTCTGTCACACAAGCAGTGTTTAAATAATTATCACTGCTGTATTTGAAGAATCCTTCCTGTGGTCGTAACAACGTTTGAAAAGATATGTCTTTCCTCTAGTCACGGCGCTTCAAAACGTCTTGCGTTCCCTCCGCATCACTAGAGTGTAAGTGAACATTTGGTTGATACAAGCCTCTATTTAACATCAAAGGTTGATGACATCAGAGTGTCTGTCATCAGGCTATGGCATCATAAGATCAAGGAATGATGTCACAGAAATCTGTGACATCATCATAATATTGGAATGATGTCACAAAAACTGTGACATCATAATATTGGAATGGTGTCATGTGTCGCATGAGTTTTATGACATCAGAGCTTGTATGACATCATATTGGAATTTTGTCACGAACATGTGTGGAATCAGCTTTTTTCATAATAAAAATAATAATAACCTTAATTTGTATAATAAGGTTATTATTACCATACAATGGTGTCTAATAGTTCTTTTTTTTTTTTTTTTTAAATAATATTATATAATTTATATCTAAAGCGCCTTTAACCTTGTCACTCCTATAAATTCTGTAATATTCGCCTATCCAAGGCGTACCCAAAGTAAATTGAATGCTGTTCTTGAACTGTTTGGAGAATATGGATGGGCTTGGTCTCTTTTGAAAGGTATCACTCTGAAGTTTTCCCCAAACTGAAATAATCACTATAAGTGCTACTATCATTGAGTAATCTAAGTGGGAGCACACTGAATTAGAATGTTTTTATTCTCGCCTGAATTTTTTTGTTGCAATCAGATGCCTGAAGATGAGTGTAGCTGAGAATTTTAGCTGGAAAACACAATGGGACTACAGCATGAAGCCTTACCTGGCCCCAGTTCAAATTTGATAACAATCCTGCTAAAAATGAGTATTTTACACATGTTTTTCTAAGTGTATATCTAGGCGTTTTCCTAAAGTTGCCATTGACAAACAATACATGCGCCAAAGTGCAGCTTTTGCAAAGTTACGCATGAAAATGGCGGTGCTGCCTTTTCCCAGGGACCGTGAATGCAGCACATCGTTCGTTTCGTAATTTCATTGGCTATTCAATGCTACAGTTGTCATCGGGATCTGTTTCTATTGGCTGAAGCCATTCAGCGCTGTCGGAGGGGATGTTCCTCATGAGACACAGCCACTCATTCGCTATTGCAGGCGGCAGCCGGAGAGAGGGAGCTTGTGATTGGTCGAGTGAGCTGAAATTTCGAAAGGTCAGAGGGCAGCGCCATTTTGTAAAGTGAAATAAACATTGTTTTCATGTAAACGCCGGACTTATGAGGAGAAATAAACGGATTTACTGGATATACAATGCGTAATTTCATAAGATGCAGCAGCGGGATGAGGTTATCTACCGGTACAACCGTGTGTTTTGGACTAAATACTTTACATGATTGGATTTACTGGACTTTTCTGAATGTAACGACACCAAGTTTGTGGGGAAACCCTGTGATCCTGAGCCTGCCCTGACACAAATCGTGAGTTATATCGGCTTTTTACGAACTTTGTTAGCATGTTTATAGTCTGATTCGAGTGTTGCTGTGATGATTATATTTAGGAATGGTCGGCATATCTTTAATCACAAGAGTTTTAGCTTTCCAACGATATGTGGCATGACTATTTCAAGTGACTGGTGACATCCTGATGACACCTCCCTGATTAAAACCCCCCCGACGGCCCGCCGGCGGGCCGTCGGAGTGGCAACAGGTTAAAAAGAAAACAAGGTCGCTTTACAGTCAAAAAATAAAAATAAAAATAAAAATGAATACAGATAAAATATTTTCCATCACATGTCCCTAACAGTGGACATTGGGTCTTGCTTGGTGTAAAATTATCTAGCCACTGAATTAACAGAGATGATTTCCATTGAATGGTGCTATACCAGGAGCAGACTGGAGGCCCATGGTGTTCTGGCACCACAACAAAGCCATAGAGAATAGAAAAACACTATAAATAATAATAATAATAATAATTTATATTAAAGGTATAGTCTGTAGGGTTTTCTTAAAAAAACAAAATACAGACTTATACAAAAGAAATCCTGCTTAATCATCACCTTTGGGCTTCTATTCATGTGTAGTGGTGTTTCTGCAGAGCAATCTTAGTGGACATGATGGATTCTGTTCAGGCTGAGTGAACACTCCTCCATTCATCTTCTTCTTGGTTATCCTCACTAGGGTCTCAGGGGAACTGGAGCCCATCCCAGCTGACTTAGGGCGAGATGTGAGGTACACAGGTCGCCAGAATATCACAGGGCAAACCAACTGAAGCCAACTCAACCAGATTCCCACCAAAACTGTTACGGGAGTGACAATTTAAGGAGTAAACAAACATGGAAGACATACAGTTCACAGCTTCTGTTGTTTGTGCAGCTATCTAGTGGGCAGATAGATCTAAGTATTAATATAATTGATACCATGTGGATGTGTGTGTTAACAACTTCTCCCTTCACTGCTGTTACTATCAGTGTTGTGACTCATGTCACGTGAACAAACTTGTCGCATACATACATATGTGCACCCTGACAGGTGTCAATCAATCAGACTGACAGAACCAGTGAATTACCCTACGCACATTAGATTTTCACTGGCAAGGGGAATAATAACATATTATACTTACAGTACATAATGATATTGTGAATTAAAAATTTTAACATAAAAAACTGGCCCTGTATTTACTTGGTATTCTATATGTGTGAATAAATAATTGAATTGAATTGAATTGATTGATTCCAGGGTATGTATCAAGTTGTGGAGGAGTCTATTGCCACTATTTCATGACATCTTCGCCAACTTGCCATGCCGACTGTCCCCAACTAGTGCCAACTGGTGCAGACTAGGCCCAACTGTGAATTGTGGGTAAAATTGAGCAAAAAAAAATCCTGTAGTGTGTCCTCAACTTTAGGAAAACTGCTTTTGCCCAAGCTGCATTCTCAGTTAAATCATCAAAGGACTGTTACTCACTAACCTAGATGGTACAATGGTGGTAAAGGCGGAGCTTAGAGGAAACAGGCAAGAAACAGTCATACTTCTTGTTTTTGGATAAACAGGGATGCACCCTGACACGAGTCTCCATGGCAGCGTTTCCACGTTTCAGATAGATCAGGTATTGTTGTTGTTATTATTCAGATACTAACAGCTGTTTTCCTCCAAGTGATTAATCAGAGCTGAGAGAATGGCAGACTGTATGAGACTAACAGTGGTACCTCTTAAATCAACAGATTTCTTTGATCAACATCATAAAAGGCAATTTAATACAAACCGCTTTTGCGATACTAAAACACACTATGAGCCAATTCTCTGTGATAATATTAGTAAAAGTGTTTGCTGATAGTGTACCAAAAAGAATGTGGAGAGCTGAAATGATGTGTTGTGTGATGATCTGGTGTCCTGTGAGGAAACCCCCTGCAGGCCTCTCCAGCAGAGCTGAGACCATGTACATCTGAGACTTCCACTGGGCTCAACCAGCTGACTCCCAACTGGCCTCCTGCATCTGATCAGACAAATGAATCACACTGTTCCTTTGGGTTTTTTATTAGTGGACCAAAATGGATCCAATGACAAATAAGGCGAGTTTCAACACTGACATTGTGTATGACAAGTCTCAGCAGTCCCCACATCTGTCGAGCACCTTCAGCTGCTGCTTTTCAGACAGAACGAAACAACAGCAACAGCTTTTCTGTGTTTTCTCGCAGTCGAAACAAGCAATGAAACATTAATTTCCAACCAAGTACTTCACAACCCACAGATATATCATCTAATCTGCGCTGCACATGTGTTACATGGAAAACGAGACTCTGTCAGAGGCCAAGAGAGAGACGGGGGAAAGAGAGATGAAGAATTAATTTCCAATGCACCAAATCATTAGCAGCAGGCTGTTCCTCATGAATTAATAAACACAACAACGTCTTGCTGTTTGAATTCAATTACAAACTAGGTCAATAGCGCATCCCAAATAATTAGACCTGCACATTAATAGATTATTTAATATTTCTGCCTAATTAAATAATAGAGCTTTTCATATGTGTGGCGGCCTGGGAAAACCCGTCGGATGTCGCGGACGTTCAATTGTGGCAAATAGCCAAAATAGGTGGAAAAGTACTATTTCCACGATTTTGATATTTTGTGTGATTCTGGTACTTTGAACTCCCTACTCCATCGTGGTGAATAAATATTTTAAGAAAACAAAACGGAAAGTACTTATTTTTATGTTTTTGTGGCGAGTATAAGGCGTTTCGTTTCCAGCTGAGCTGCAGCACAGCTGTGCCGCAGCAGCAGCTCAGAGGAGACAGGTCCGTTGTTGTTGTAGATGTAGCATTCAAGGACCCTCGGAAAGCAGAGAATCCCGCGATTCAGACGCTTTTTTACAGCTGATCTTTATCATAAACGGTTGTTGATGTTTTGTAAAACTTGTGCAAGTGCCGATGATGAGTTCGGTTTAGCGCCGATGCTACGTTCTGTTTGGCATTGATGCTACGTTCGGATTAGCATCGATGCTACGCTAGGTTAGCGTCTGTTCCCGTACCACGTGATCACACGCACCCTATACGGTCCCTTCTTGTCACAGAGGCACCATTCAAGGACCCTCGGAAAGCAGAAAATCACACGATTCAGATACAGTTTACAGCTAATCTCTATCATAAACGGTTCAGAAGCTGTTTAATGTTTTGTAAAACTCTCGTCTTTATAGGGTCAAAACAGCAACGTTCTAGTTAAAGCCATTTTTCTCACTTTTCAGTTTTTTGGTCATAATAGATTAAAATGCTCATAACTTTTGATCTGAGAGGGCTATCTCAGTCATTCAAACAGTTATGAATGGCTGAAAACGTCTAGTTTATGGGAATATCAAAACATGAAAATGTCAAAATCCCACCATGTGAAGGGTTTTCCCAGGCCACCACACATATGACAGGCAGAGTTGGGATGTGAGGGGGGAAGTGTCAACCTTTATTGGATGGTTGACAAAGTGGTTTAAATGTCAGTCTATTCACTGTTGGAGATGATGGAATCTCGTGTAATTTGTAATGAATTTTTCCTGGTAATACAGTATGTGGTGAACTTTGTTATACCATGATATATTATATTATTTAAGTGTTATTTAGGTTTTTCTTTCTTTCTTTCTTTCTTTCTTTCTTTCTTTCTTTCTTTCTTTCTTTCTTTCTTTCTATGTTTGGTACTTTGAATATTATACTCATAACTGCAATTGGAAAACTAAACAAAATGTATGTTGTTATGTGATTATTTTACATTTAACAGTTTGAGTTACTTTTGCAGGTGGTGCTAGTGTTGGAAGAGAGTTGATGTGCAACTTTTTTTTTGGGGGGGGGCGGGGGGTTGCCTGTAATTATAACAGGAGTGGGAAAAGTGGGAAAGAGAAACACGGTACAGATCAACACAGTCAGGATTCGATTCGGCGATCACTGCATTGGGCATCCCTAACATGGGATGTGCTTCAAACCCATACCCACATTTTCACAATTATTCTGGAGGTTAGATCTCCAAAGTGGTGGCACCATAATGTCAGCATGAGTCAGAGTGTCACTGATCATACACTGTCAATTCATCCACTGTCTGTTGCATTTTTTAAAAAGACTGGCCGAATCACTTGGAACTGGAGACTGCTGGACCATAATACATAAATATATACATGTATGTACATAAAAAGAAATGCATGGTCTGCATTCAACAAAAGGCACAGTTTCACTA
The DNA here is from genome assembly GCF_045865225.1 of Trachurus japonicus. Taxonomy (NCBI): domain Eukaryota; kingdom Metazoa; phylum Chordata; class Actinopteri; order Carangiformes; family Carangidae; genus Trachurus; species Trachurus japonicus. Next base: position 35,183,325 of record NC_140916.1, read on the forward strand.
TAAGGCTTACATGCAGGCCTCATGACAGGCGTGAAGATGTAAAATGTATAATTCATGTATATCTAGACAGTCCTTTAATAAAAAAAGCCAAAGTAATAAACAACGCAGGGCTAGCCAAGTCAAGTCAGTTTTATATGTAGATAAATCACTTGTGTTTCCTATGTGGCTCCATTTACATGTAAGACATCTCAGAGACGCACTGTAGGAACTTGACATGAAGGCACAAAGGTCCATTTGGACTCAAGATTGAAAATCTGAAAATGATTTGATGAGTCCACTTGTTAAAATGGTTGAACTTGTTAATATGACCAGAGTGCTGTTAAAGAGCAGATTCACTGACTGTAAAAAAGCAGGTGTACACGTCTCCCTTGTCCTCGGTGTAAATAACATCTCTAGAGACTCAATAAAAACTAATTAGCTGACAGATTGGGAGAGAAAACAGGAAGAGTGACATTGAAAACAGGACAAAGGAAACATGACTGGCCCGTCTTTGAACCGCCAGAACGTAATAATAATCGACACGCATCAGGCTGGTTATTAGAACTAGCCGCGACCTCTGGATGACCCGCGCTCAGGAACAGTGTGTGTGGGCGTGTGCGTGTTTGCCTTTTGCGTGTGCTTGTGGTTTGGTTAGCTCAGTAAGAATGCCAAATAAAAAAAACGGAATAAAATTGCTTGGCAAGTACACATTTACCTGCATCGCTACGCTTTGATAAATGCCACGGCCAGCTGCAGAAAATTGGCTGCAAAGGACAGGGTGACTAATTCCCCTGCAAAATGTTGGAAGGGCCTTTGTATGTCTGTGCATGTGTGTTTATGTTTATGTGCCTGTGTGTGTGTGTGTGTGTGTGTGTGTGTGTGTGTGTGTGTGTGTGTGTGTGTGTGTGTGTGTGTGTGTGTGTGTGTAAAAGACTTACAGCTTGTTTGAATGAAAATGAGAACTGTTCAGTAATACATAAGGCTGTCTGCGGAGCACTATTACCAAAGAATATGTTTTATGAAAGCCCGGGTAAATGGTGGTGCTGGATATTTCCACACTGCCATATATTTTACAGATTTGACAAATTGCAGACAGGAGTCGATATTGCATTTGAGTTTCACACCCGGCCGCTTAATGTATTCCCTCAATTCTGAAAACACGGAGAAAGGGCTAAGAGAAAATATTAAGCAAATTTTTTTCTTTCTTTTTTTTCCCCCCATTAAATTACATCAGTCTGCTGGCTTGTAATCTACGACATCACTCCACATTATGGGCTGCCTTATATCAGAATATGGATATAAAACTGCTAGTTAGCCTTCTTGGCTGGGTTATAAACCTGACATATTCATGTTCCATTAATCCACATAATACCTCATGTGCTGAATTAAAACCCCTTGTTTGACTTTTTGTCTTTGCACTCCCTCTTACATGAGCGCTGCCACTGTGAGCTCCGCTCCGCACACTCACAACCACCATATATATATTGTGAACAGAGCATCATGGATGATGTTACTGTGCAGTTTTGCCAGTTACTTCCAACATCACTCCATGCAGTGGTGTAATGGGGATTTTTTTTTAGTGGGAGGATTCAAACATTCAATGATCCTGTGTTTTATCACAGTGATGTCAACTTTAAATTGGCTTCTCAGGCAAGTTGCCACATAATCTGGTTTTATTTTATTGTTTCGTTTTTTTTATATATGCTGAAAATAGTGGGCAGACGGCGTACCCCTGCATCCCCTACTCCCCTGACTCCATGACAGTTAGGCAGTTCTTCCTCCAGTGCTTCAAGCCTCAAATGCCTAAATCCACCACTATTAGTAGGCTATATGGAACTTTGAGTACTTGTAAATGTATTCAATATAACTGAAACAGAATGCAATGAATTAAAGCAACAATTAAAATGTGAACCTAATCTCAAAGCCGTAGTCTGATTTACAATTGAAGCAGAGGTTTCCAACCTTGAAACTGGTATAAATACAGTATGAACACACATTTTTAACCTCCACTGTCTCCATGCTAAACTCCAGGAGGAAAAGATAGTTTATATGTAGTTTATCTTTAAGTTTTTAACTCTTTTATGAGTTTTTTTTTTTTTTATTGTTGGTTGCATTGTTGTATCTGTGTGCTATGTTGTGTTGTTTGTGTGTATATTGTATTGTGTCTTTTTGGCTCCCATTGCTGCAAAGCTAATTGTCCCACTGGGGATAAACAAAGTGAACTTGAAGTGGTGGGCCACTGAGGTATTGCAATTGTCAAGTCATTTTCTTACCAAGTCAATGACTTTGAAGAAAAGGGCTGATAAGGAACTGACAGATTCGTTCTTTGTTTAACTTCAAATCTTCACTTAAACTTGTCTTAATAAAGATGTGAATGGTTTGATTACAGATTTAATTTGAAGAAGCTGCTTTCAATAAAAACAGCCTTGATTTGATCAACTGTCATATCATTCATCATTACTCTGTTTGCCATTTATCACTAATGTCCACTGATGCTCCTGCTTAGTCACATCAGACTTGTCAAACATTGCGTCAAGAGGACTGCTGGGCTGTTGCAGAGATGTCAGCTTATGACAACAGGGTCTTTTCATTTCAGACAAAGAGATATATAAAGTGCTAAATCTCAATGACTTCTGAATTTTTTGGCACAACACTAACTGACACACACTCATTCAGCATTTTCCCCTCCACTTTACTACCTTAAAAGCACATTAACACACCAGTTATACGTAATTGTAGGGTTTAGTATCTTGCCCATGGACACTAGTAGAGTATGTGGACTCAAGGAGCTGAGGATTGAACCACCAACCCTCTGATTAACTGATGATCCACTCTACCTGTGTGTTTACATGTTAATTGTATAGGGGTATAGTAATATCTGACTGTTAGATGGCTAATACATTTAACACAATAGAGCTATCATATTGATACTATGTATGACTATTTGTAGGCTACCTATATAGGACTTTATGTTTACCTATAATTATGATGGAACGATAATAGTATGATGAGAATAATAATAGTATGTGATTATTATAGGATATTGGACCATAAGTACAATTATTCTACAGCTATAACTATTACATGATTAATCTATATGTTGGACTGTATTACATGTATGATTGTATGTGTTATGATATATTATTAGATAGATATATCTATTATTATTATATAGCTATAACTAGAATTACAAATTTGGGCTAAGTGTATATATGTAATTGTGTGCATATATTTGCTTCCTATGTTATTTTTCTTTTACTTTATTATTATTATTATTATCTGTGTGTAACTTATTTGGCTTTTTATTAGCAAAAATCAAATATGTCTTTCATAAATACATATTTCACTGAAGTCGAATCACACCCGCATACAAATGAAAGCTTTCTGGTACCTTAGAATGAGTTGTTACAAGTCGTTACAAATACATAAGTGGGCGATGCACCGAACCGAGGCGGCCATGTTGCATCGCCATTTTTTACGTTGAGTGGCAGCGTGACCGTAGGTAACCACGGAAACTCAGCGGAGCTGTGGGCTCAGCCTGTTAAAACTGTCACCACTGTGTAGTGTGAGGACGGACGGAGGCACTGGTGTTGCATTCAGGTGCAGTCAGGCAGATGGCCGTCGGCAAACCAATCGGATGTCATTTTACTCCACGAGAGAAAGACGGTAAAACAATACCACATCACCATGACAACATATTGTCACATGGCCTGTATTGTTTTGCCTCGTGTTGGTGGACCACTTGTTTACATAGACGCTTGTTTATCCTGTTACATGCAGCGTTGTCTGTCTGACGTCTGCCCGATTTCACCTGAATGCAACATCAAGAATACGTTCTGATATGCAACCGCACCGCTAGATGGGGGAATTCCTACATACTGGGGCTTTAAAAAAAATGTTTTTTGTTGTTTGTCTTGCGGACCCTAGGAAGCACAGTCGACAATCCCTAATGGGGATCCATTTAACAATAAATAATAAACCTATGCACTATTGATAAAGTGTATAGTGACTCAGTTACACTGTCTTTGGGACTTAAAGCAGAAGTAAGCGATCTGGTCGTTTTGGCTAACTTCTTGTCAGCAGATGGAGTTAGCAGTCCCCGCCCTCGTCAAGGATCTATTGGCCCTCGTCCCTACGTCACCACATTCACGCGCATCCCTCGACTGCACACACAGAGAGGACCGCCCCTTTATGCCGTTCTCTCTCCTCATTGGATAAAGGTTGTAGGATACAAGGAAAGTTTTCTCCTCGGCTCAGAGCAGAGCAGAGTGACTGACAGACCCGTGTTTCAGACCAAACACTCTATATAAGTGATTGCTGTCGGAAGATAGAACTATTTAAGACTTATATTAACACAAACATTCTGCTTACTTCTGCTTTAATGTTGGAGATCCTTAAAGTGATTCCTGGATCTGGGATCCCTGGTTCACCTAAACTGGGAGAAGCCCCTCCCCTAGTGTTTGATGATTTTGTCATCAAGTCGAGTCTTCAAGTAGATCCTCCATCAGTGAACTTGAAATACTTTGTGTTCTCTCCACCTTGTTCATTCCGGTTCGTCCTCCTTCTCTTCTGCTGCTGGTGAGGCAGCTCACACCTCGAGGAGCCTTCAGCTATTGCTCGGTGGCAGAGTTTAGGGCGGTGGGCGAGGAACCATGTTGGTCACACATGGCTGTGTTCCCTTGATGGGGGTTTACTGCCTTGAAAATGCCAAGCAACGTGTCACAGCTAACCTTTTAGGTGAATGCATATGTGTGTGTGTGCGTATTTCCTAACATCCTGCTGCAAAACAACAAGCCGCCTTTACAGCCTCCCTCTGGAAATTGAAGTCACACAGAGACTAATGAAGGCCACTTTGGTTTCTGAAGGTGAACTCTGATCTACAGGAACATGTATTTTGAGTTTCATTCGAGATTTATATTCAAGCTTTTGCACACATGCAGGCTTTTGAATACTTTCTTTAACTTTATATTGCATATTTTCTTTCAACAATTTGAATCTGCAGCCAAGGCACACGCTTTTATTTATCAAGATACATTTTTTTTTTGACCATTTTGAATCGTTAAGCAACAACAGAGGCCAGTATGACCAACACAAACACAAATGAAGCAGAAGCTGAATACAGACATCACTGTAACGAGTGTCAGAAGGAGCCACTGTGACAAACACACTGGAAACACAGGAATGTTATAATTTTTTTTTCTTGTATATTCTCCCAAGGCTGTTTTGCAGTGGTAGTGGATGTGAAATGCCAGAGAAGATTTGTTTAAAACGCAGGGAGAAGAAAAAGAAGAAGAAGAAAAGAAAAAAAACCTTTGAGTGTGGATTCTCCTTGAGAAAATATTCTGTGTATGTGTCTTTGTTTTGTCCTTGAAGAGTGTATTGCATGTAAGAATCAGATCGGGAGGTGAAGACGCACCAATACATTGACCCACCTTACAAAATGTAAAAAAGATTTCTAAGGGTGTTAGTGCAGAATTTTTTTGTGTGAGGACTTGTACAGTCTCAAACACAAATTCGGAAAATCAGTAGTATTGCCATCTTCTTCCATCAGGGTAGCAGAGGTCAAACATGTTGAAAACAATTAACACCTAAGATATCAACCTTATTGCATCGTTGGCAAACAGTCAAGCTGTTTGAGGGTTGATGGGTGATAACATAACTGAGTTCAGGCCATGGGTGATTTTTGTTTAAACAGTTTTAGACAATGTAATACTCCCAGAGAGTTAAATTCAACACTTTGAAATTGGTCCACACTAGATCGAGTTAAAACAACACTTTTGAAAGTGTTAAACAGTTAACACTTTGGCAGAGTTGGAACAACACTCAGAATAGTTGGAATTAAACACACGAGTGTTGAATTTACTTGTCAATCCCTAATCCAGTCAAGCTCCACAGTAATTTGTCCATTCAACAGGTGCATCACGGGTTTGATTCTGACGCCTGGCAGCGGCCCCCATGCTGGAGGGGTAAAATCTTGCTGGTCTGTTTAACTGTCAGTCAAGACACAGCAACTGTGAGGAAAATTGCTTGAAGGAGAGTCAGGGGTTAGGGTTAGGAATGTCTGAAGGCTTGTGAGCCGAAACATGTGGGTGTTTTTAATGTTCATTATGAACTAGCCTTTCTATAAAGGTTTTTTTTTTTTTTTTTTTTTGCACCAGAACAGAGTTGCCTTGGATGCTGTTTTGTTTGGTGAATGTGAATGTCATTGGACTATTGGGTTTTGTGTTTACAGTTTTGAGAAAAGCATTTCACCCCCAAACTTTAAGGCAGTATGTAAATACCACCTCCTTTTCATTTAATGGCTTTTTATGAAACACATTTAACCCTATCTGAACTTCTGTACTTTTAACAAAAAAAAAAAAAACATGAGAATGGTGCTATATGAATAAAACATTATACTTACTTTCCTTGTTTCAACAACCTGTGCACTCTACATAACCTTTTTAATGATTTAATGGTATTATCAGTTTTTTTTCTCCAGTTCTTAACAAACTTACAGTAACTGAACCAAAATGATTGGAACTGTCCAAAGCATTAAACCTATTTTCACTTTTACACCCAAACTGAAATTCAACATGACACTTTCTGTACACAGTTACAGTTCTCTTCACAGGAATCTGGCATGACATGCCACATTCAAGACCAGTTTGCCAAAACTATTGCTGGCCAAGTACCTGACTGTTTGGTAATCAGGGAATCAATCAGGATGTATAGAAACATTTTTCTACAAATATGTAGGAAGCATTGAGAGGAGGAAGTCAAAGGTGCACCTTCTCTCCATGTTTAGGTCATTCTTTGCATAAAGGAGGAAGGTGTACTGTATGTCCATCATATATGTGTAGATACCTCCTCCGTTGCCTGTTGAAGAGCCAAGGTGATGATATTGATGTGTGTGCTGTCCAGGGCTGGATATGATTCTTCCCTTGCTGATGTTGATGATATGCTGTGGCCAAACCATAAACTGTAAATAAAGATGATGGATCCTCTGTGACATCACCCACACGTTTCTGTAGAGTGGTGTTGAAGCTCCACCATCTCCTGACTCTGCTGAATTCATTGCTAATCACAAACAAGTCCAAAGAGGAGCAGAGACTGTAATGCAGGCTGGATTGTTGCAGTCATCACCCAGCTGTCACTCAAAATGACCACACCCTCAATTAAAGACACACCCTCCTCTATGAAAACAAGACCAAAGATGGAAGTGCTCTTGATTGAGTACAACAGTATGTCATCTGTTATATGGATACATGCCATTTAGTGCAAAAGTTTAAAGTTTAGTTTAAAGGTTACCTGCAATTTGTGTCTAACTGGTGAAAATTGTTTGCAGAGTTGGGACCAAGTCACACATGGGCAAGTCTCAAGTAACTCTCAAGTCTTAACGTAGTCCCAAGACATTTTTTTCTTGGGCATGTCATGTCATGTCAAGTCAAGTCCTGTAATCGGTTGAGTTAAGTCCAAGTTAAGTCCCCTTATTATTAAAATTTGACCTGTAGAATATGATCTAAATAAAGTGAAAAGACAACATATTAGTACATAACTGTCAGTTAACATCATTGACTAATTTATCCAGCCTGTTTGAAAAAATATGACAATGAATTGGATTTACATTGTAATTACTGATATTCAGTAAAATACATGGAAATAAACATGGCCATGGCTGACTGACAGGGTAGAGATCCAATCATGACAACGTCGTTCTCAGCCAGCACTCATACTGGGTAATATTAGATATTATTTATTTACATATATTCACTATATTATATTTAACTGAAACATGAAATGAACAACACTGAAGTCATTCAAGTCATCATGTCTCAAGTCAAGTCAAGTCCAAAATGTTCAAGTCCAAATCAAGTCTCTTTTTTTTCAAGTCACAAGTCATCAAACAGCAACTGGAGTTGACATGAGTCCAAGTTACAGTGACTCCAATGATTGTTTTAGGGTTGATGGGTGATAAAATAACTGGGTTCAGGCCTTTTTGTTCAAACTGTGGAATTTTGCAGAAAATCTGAAAAACTAAATATTGCTTTGCTGGAACAAAGTCTCTTATAGTACCGTATTATAATCAGTCAGTCAGTCGGGAGAATTTCAGATTAAAGGGGACATATCATGGAAATGTCACTTTTTGAAGGCTCTTTATTTGGGCGTTTGACCCCAAAATGTTAGAACTGACCAAAAAGAAAAAGTCTGTAATTACAGGAAATACATATGGTTTTATGAGCTGTTCCCTCGTTGTCATCCAATGATGTCACTGGTTTTCGAATTTGCATAATACCACCCCTACCTGTAAGTACTGGTACCGGTAGAGAGGGCGGGGCAAAGAGAGCAGTGGCTCATTTGCATTTAAAGGGACAGGCACTGAAAGCAGCCGTTCTGAACAGGGCTGTTTTGAGAGGATGAAAAGAGCTGTGATGTTAGATCCTTGGGGTATTTTGACGGAAGCATGTCACAGACATGTCTTTAAGACACCTGGGAACTATTTTAATTTGTGGGAAAGGGGTAAATATGTCACCTTTAAAGGTCTAACCCTACTGTTATGGTCCAACCAAAAACTGACTGAATGACAGTTAGTTGTGAAGTAATGATTTCATTGGATGTCACTGCATTGTCCAATAGGAATTCTGTATAATTCTGTATACACCCACACACGCATGCACACACACCTACACACACACACGCACACACACACACACACACACACACACACACACACACACCTACACACACACACACACACACACACACACACACACACACACACACACACACACACACACACACACACACACACAACACAATACATACATAAATTGCATTGATGCCGGGCTTGCTGATGACTGTATGATAGAAGGGAAGGAAGGACAGTAAATTCTCCCTAAATGCTCACAACCAAGCAAAACTGTCACATTAGACGAATGAGGGAAGCCCTCGTAACTCAGTCTGCTTAGGTCATCAGTGGGCTTCAGCCCACCCATGTGCATGATGTGTGTGTGCACATCTGTGGAAGTATCTATGATGGTTATGACTGAGGGGAAGAGAAATGGAAAAACATTGAAATGGCCATTTGTGTTCATTTAACATCTGTGCTGCTACAGTAGACTGAGTTAATGTACTGTACTACCTGAATCACAGCACATACAGTACCACCACATGTCACCACTGTCAGCTCTACTGTTGTGACAGCTGAGCACCTGTTGTCTGCTGCCACCATCAGAGCTGACACCGATATCTCCAACACTGGCAAACCCCTCTGCCCACTTCCAGCATTCATATGAGGTATAAACAAGCGTTTATCACTGTCTATTAAATAATAAAATAAATATCTAAATAAAATGGAGAAAAATATATATTGTAAATGTAAATGTATAAGTGATCCAAAAATTACATTGAATATCTATATATAATAAATAAGTAAGTCTGATGTGATATGTTGTTCTGGTGCTGTTGCTTTAACCACTCCCCCTCAATTGAATCAGAAGGAAATATAAATAATAATAATAATAATAATTATAATAATAATAATAATAATAATAATAATAATAATAATAATAATAATAATAATATGATATTGGAGGATAGAATCTGCAGAATTAAATAAATGTGAAAATCATAAAATCTTTAAAGATGCACATGAAATGAATGAAAATATTATATAAAAATATTTTTTCATTACAAAAAGCTATTTATTTGTGTATTTTACTTATATTTATTCTTATTTGAACATGTCTAACCTAACCTATCTATTTTAGGTTCCTGTTTCATAGCTTTATTTATTCATTTATTTAATTTAAATTTAGATTTTTATAATAACATTATACCGTGTTGGTGTAAGCTACAACTCATTATCTGTAAAACATGTATTAACAGAGGTTCAAAGTTGATTACTTGGAAAAACTACATATAAAACACAGAATGTTACACAGGATCTGACTACATGTCTTTTTCTGTCTCTCACACAGACCAGCCTCTGTACAGAATACTGTAGTTTAATCACTTTTCACTTTCAAGTCTGAGAACTTAACCTTTTTTATGTCAGAGGCAGGTTTTATGTTGTATGATTTATCTCCCTGTGTTTCATATGTAGAGTTGTCTTCATAGTTGTTAACATAAAGCCTAATTACTGATGACTTCTCTCTCTCTACTACACTGTGTCTGACTCTGACGTTTAGTTATTCCTCTGGCTCATTTACTGATACATATAATGAAAGTAGTTTGTGTAATGGAGGTGAGGCTCAGTGTACTGGGAGTTCTCCTCCTCTTCATTGTAGCTCATCACCAGCCAGGAAACCAGTGGCTCATGCTGTAGCTCAGGACTCCTCTGGCCAGTGGTGGAAATATCATCATTAACAGCGTTAATCTAGTAGTACCTTTGTGTCATTGTCAACATTTGGGCCTGTTGAAGTCCGCCTGACTTCCCCGCGGTTGGTTTGATGCAAGGAAAGAACCACATTGCACGAGAGAATTAGAGTTGATATATCATCAGCATTTATTAAGCAAAGATCTTTGGAGAACACAATACAGAAGATCTGTGTCTGGAGCCGAGCGCCCTGTGTTCTGAAGAAGCTCACCCCTGTCAGTGTTTCTTATACTCTTTCTCTATCATCTTCTCTATCATCGCCTTGTTTCCTTTCCGTCCCATGCCCTTTTTAGGAGTTACTCATCCTACTCCCTGTTAGGGAGTTGCTTTCAGTTAGAATTTGAATAGGCAGTTGCTTTCAGTTAGAGTTTGATATCTCACACCTGCACGGGAAACCTCTGCTGTGGCCTTACACAATTCTTAACTGATGCTGTCCTTATATGAACTTCTGCTATGAGGCAGGCTTCGACAAAACACAGTGTACAATTTCCTTGTATAATTCAGTGCCACGTATTATAAGCAAATCACACACACATATATTTCTCAGATACATAGTGAGTACATAGTGAATGGCCATTTCCCACAGGCCCCATCCCATCCAAATAAAATGAAATAAATAAAAGAGTACAGCTTGGAACCTTTGTCCTTTCATGGTGAGCTTCTGATGAGCAGGTGGGAGTAGGATGGCACACTTCACACCAAAACTACTGTTTTCACTTCTATTAAATACCACCTACTATGGACACAGTCAATCACCAAAACATTACACAGGTGCAGGAGAGGAAAATATAACAACTCGGCAACACAAAGTCTATCTGGAAATAATAATAATTTTTAAAAATATTCCCAATTATACTGAAATAAACTTTCACTAACCAACAGGTGGATTCGTTGGAAGAGTTAATGGCATTTCCGCCCACCTGCTGACTTTATCTGTCAGATGTGATTACATCTAACTCTACACACATGTTTCTGACCATTAGAACTGGTGAGTCTGACTTGCATTTGATCTTTGTCTAATCCAGAGGCAACTGGAACTAATGAATCATAGGGTGAGTCACCGGAGTAAATGGGAAGCCCCCGAGTTCACTGAAATACGCTACACTGAGCTTCAGTTTGAACTGATATCAAACAAACTAGAGAGATATTGTCTATGTTTGTGTCGGTCTAAAACTCTGTTCAAGAAAGTAGGTCTGCATTGCTATTTCCTGGTTTTGATCATCATTTTTGACAAATTTTTACATACTTTACAGTACAGTTTGTGTCATGTATTGTGAACAGATACAATGACTTCCAGAATATCACCTGAAATAGAGCTCATACACCAGCGAGCTTATGGGACCTCAGTCATCATGGTTGTACTGTACCAACAGCATACCTTCATCAGTTATTATGGCTGCTATAATAACGGTCATGACTTGGTTGTGTGTAGGAAAAGATCTTTTGGTAAATTCGCATATTCCCATAATCCCTATAGTCATAGGAGTAGGTTCATTACCTTTAATGGTTTGTCTGTTTTTAGATCAGTGGGGCAGAGACGTGAGCTCTGCACGGCGCACAGTATTTCTGCCTTTCCCTCATTAAACTCATCAAACACACAATCCATAATGAAACGTTTTCGAGGCAAATGCGTAGGCTACATCCCAGACACGGCTGCTTGGCAGAGTGACTTAAAAGTGCAAGTAGTACAGAGTATTTGCTTCATGTTAATGTTACATAATTATATGTTATCTCATCGCGTGGTGAATGTGCAGGTCACAAGATCTCCAAGAAAGTGTTTTGGAGTTGTTGGATTGTGTATTTGATGAGTTTTGAGGGACAGGGGACCTGTACCGTTCACCTCCATGTGTTCACTGAGCAGCTCATGTCTCTGCCCCGCCGATCTAAAAACAGCTTGCACCAACAATTAAAGGTAATGAACCTACTCCTAAGACTATATAATATATATATATATATATATATATATATATAATATATATATATAATAGGGGTTATGGTAATAGGCAAATTTGCCAAAATGTTGAAATATCCCTTTAATAGAACACTTCCTCAACATTAAACAGGATTTGTTGTCATGGTTACTGTGTAAATTACTACCATCTGTGTCATATACAGTACAAGCTCCTCTTGACGTGGACTTTGTCTCTGTATGCATTAACATACTATTCCCTCAGCACCCAGCACAGATTTCTTTCTTTATTTTGTTTTTTGCTTTTTTTAAACTTTAATATCTTTCAACTTTTAATGATTATTATTTATTTATTTATTTATTTATGTGATATGACTCAGTGAAATGTGCAGAAGTGAGTTTTCTAATAAAGTGCAGTTTAAGAGCATGTTGTCTGTGCATGCGTGTGTGTGTGTATATGTAGGTGTGTGTGTCGGAAGCAAAGGAGGCAACAACCTTGATCTAAATTGAAGAACATATCCTCCACTTCCTGAAAGGCGAGGAGTTCCACGGAAGAACAAAACGCTCAACAGCAAACGTCTTCACATCGATTCAATAATTCATTTGTCTGTAAGGGCTCTGCTTTGAAGCCATGGAGGCACAGATGGCCCGGTGAGTGCAGCACACACAGTATCACACACTTCCACTCTGCACACACACACACACAATTGCAGGTGTAATATAGCCTACTTAGATGTGCTTGACGTACCAGAATGGAAGCCAGTACACATGCGTCTGTGTCACACCTCTGTCACTGCTTCCCTGTGACACACACCAACCAAGAACTAGATTCAAATGTTAGCATACATATCAGAAATCAATGGCTCTGTTACATTAAGGGATTCTTTCTAACAGGTTTATGTGTTACAAAGCGTTGGTATGTGTGTCTGATACGCCTTAAAATAAACAGAATAGCAAAGGGAGATACCATACTCATACATTAATACCTTTATTCTAACAGAGGCATAACAATGCCATGATAACAGTAACCAGCTTACACAGTGACAAAATTCAGCCTAACTAAAAGGAAGTGCCTACCTTATAGTCAACAGAATAGTTTTTTTGTTTTGTTTTTTTCAATAAAATCAAGTAATTTCTAAGGGTGTATTAAGACACAGAAGTTGTTATGAAACAGGGAGCATTTCACAACAAAGATCGGTTGGTCAGATGTGAACACAGCAATCGCTCAGATGCGTAATAAAACGGTCAGCTTCCTTTTTTTGGACTGGTGTTCAGGTCGTCAATATATACAGTACAATTGACTGGTCGGGTCTGGGCTCAACCATAGTTTGGGCTGGGCCTGGGTTTTAGTTTTCAGGCCTGTTGAGACCTCTATTTCATGGTTTGTGTATGGCATTTATTCACAACTTTGGACCGCATGGGACTGTTACCAGTGTTGAGACTAACGCCGTTAGAATAAACGCGATTACGTAACGCCGTTACATACCTCTGTAATTTGTAATCTAATTAATTACTTTATCCAGCGTTACTAACGCCGTTTCCGTTACTAACATGACTTGTGTTGCCGTTACTAAAATCGGGGCCCCAGCGCGATCATGGTAAAAAAAAAAAAAAGCCTGCAGCCAGCATGAGTTCTAGGCTATTGTTTTTTCTTTTCTTCCTTTCCTCCTCCTCACTTCATAAGCGGGCTGCAGAGTAGAGAGCACACTAGTACAACACGGTTTCGATAAATACCAAGGATAAGACAGGTCATGTTTTGCGGATATGGAACAAGGAAGTAACTGACTTGACGATGTATAGCTGCGTGACATCATTGACGAATCCTTGTAGGAGTTTATTTTACACACAAACCGACGTAGCTTCTGTGCGGCGCACACACACAACTTTGGACCGGTAAAACCAAAGTGATAGGGGGGGCGACCGCCATTCCGAAGTACCGCCATTCCGACGGTCTGCCAGTCCGAAAATTCCCGAAGGTCCGTCATTTCGAACTTCCCGAGGGGCCGCCGTTCCGAATGTGTTTTATTTTGAAAATTGACCGGATTCTCTCGTGGTTTGACTTCCTGCCCGGCTTGACACGACGCGCCGTGGGGACAGCGCCCGACCGGCCCCTCCCCCTCCCCCTCCGCCTCCAAAGTTTCACCCAGGTGCGAGTCTGATGCATTACATCCATGGTCTGATGCAGCCGCGGCACTCCTGCTGAAAATAAATGTCCTTGCTCTGTGCTTTGGTTAGGTTTAGGCAATGTAGAAAGGAGTTGGTTAAGTTTAGTAAAAAGGTTAGGTAGAGGCCAATAAAATCTCAGTTAATATGTATTTCCCCCGGGAGTCGAACCCTGATCCACCGCGTCAAATGCAGATGCTCTGACCACTACGCTACCACCACAATTAGGCTTGTTTACTCCGTGCCGTAAACCATTCAAGATTTTTTCAGGTTCGGAATGGCACCCTTTCTTTCAGGTTCGTAATGGCACCCTTTTCCCATAAATAATTAAGGGTCGGCATTCCGACAAATTAAAGTAAACGTTCGGAGTGGCGGCCCTTCGGAATGGCACCCTGGAACCAAGTGATAGACAGAGAAGAAATGGCGAGTACAGAAGAGGAGGATAAAGTGGGAAAGTCGGCGTTTAAATCACTTTATGTTGTTTAACTGTTTAGTTTTGTGCAAAGAAAGTACTTGAAGTAGGCTACTCACTGTATGTATAGAAGACAGTTGTCTGAACATGTAAGCCTTTTTGTTTCTTCTTTAATTTGCACTGTTTGCACTGAAACATAATATTTTCAGATGTGGGTCAGAGACTAAATACCTTTTGGGGTCCTTGACAGCCAGGTGAAAAGATTGAGCACCACTGACTTAGAACCATACTGTAGCCTATGTGTTTAGAAAACAGTCAGGATTTAGTAGACATTTCTACTGTAGCTACATTTGATATCAGGTCTGAAAGGGATTGTTATGCCAGTTGCTGATGTGTCAGTTTCAATAAATATTATGTTGATGAGCAATAAATTGAACTAGAAAATTTCCTCTCGGGAAATTTTGAATGGGCCGCGGGGCTACTGCCGATTTTGCCATCTCTGTCAACATGGGAATCAAACCCACGATCTTAAGGTCAAGACAGAGCTGATCAGACAGACACATGATCATCTTTCTATAAGCACTGATATGGAGGAGCTGTAATCACATTAGGTTACCTGTGTGTGTGTGTGTGTGTGTGTGTGTGTGTGTGACACCAACAAGGTTTAACTTTAAAACCAGATTAAATCATGGTTTAAGTTTAAATTCTGTTGCACGTTAACTGTGTTTTAATCACATGAAGGTGTGTGTGTGTGTTTGTGTGTGTGTGTGTGTGTGTGTGTGTGTGTGTGTGTGACTGTAATCACATGAAGCTGGCTATAGAGTCTGTGTGTGTGTGTGTGTGTGTGTGTGACTGACTTGACACATAGTTAGTTAGTAGCTGCATCCTGTGTCAGTCTGATTTAGCTGTGTCTGTGTTTATAAACATTTAAACGAGCGCCAGGTGGATTGTTTATGAAGTTAACGAGCTCTGGCCTGAGGATCAAAGAGGTTACCACGGCGATAGGGGCCCCCGCAGGCTGAGACAGACAGAAACGTGGAGAAAAACAGCCATTTTCTGCCTCTGCACCGGTCTCACAATTAGGCCTAGCATGACAAAACGGTAACTCCTATCAGAACAAAACACAGATCAACGTTGCTCTAAGGACTTAATGAAAATTTCGGTACGATTTGGTGTTTCTACAGTAAATATTTTGGCGACGCTGGCAGTTTTAAAACATCAGGCCGTTCTGCTCCTCTCAGAAAATATTTGTATTGGACTCAATGAGGAGCAGAGACAGACGTGGCCGCACTCAGAGGCTGATTCTGTCAATTCTGTAAGTCTCTCTGATATTTTGAGCACATGACATGAGAGATAACAAGTTTGTCTTACAAATTCTGAAAAAATTATGTCTGTAGAGTGTAAATTGTGGCCGTGCTGACAGTTTATCCAGAAAAAATACAGAATGTTTCTTCACTCTCTCCCACTCTAACCGATGATGTCACGCACTCTGACACGAACATTCCATGCAATACACACCCATTATAAACTCATAATTTCTCCAAAAATGATCATGGTCATTGATCAGGGATTGATCAAAAACTATATGACCTATCAAAACGTGGAGTAATGCGACAATACACAAGACTTGTGTCTACTGTTTAAAGTTTAAATGGAGTCTCTAGGTGAAAGTATGCCTGAGCAGTAGACGTTTGTTAAACTCCAATGATTGGTCTTTTTCGCTCTTTTTTTTTCGCCCGTCCCATTGACTTACATGCAAAATTTTTGCGCAGTTTTTCGCGACTATGTCGCGAAAAATTCGTAAACTGTTGAGAAAAGTAATAGCACAGCGATCCCGATCAAGCCGCACGTTTTGATATATAATATGTCCTGCAACTCTTCGAGTTGCAGGACTAGTAGCGAATCGAAAAAGTGTCCGGAAGATGAAGGAGAATAATAAGAAGAAAAAATCCACACAATAACAGTAGTGCCCGGGCTTCGCCCGGGCACTGGTCCCTGCAGCTATTTCATAGCTGTTGGGACCAGTGCCCGGGGCGATTGCCCGCGGCCCTAATTATTGAAGTTCATATCCCCCCCCATGGCAAAGGATATTTGTTTAAGGTTAATTATCTCTCTATGCTGTTCTACTCTATGAGACTGGCGTGTGAAACATGCTTCTAAAAAGCCGAATTCTTTGACATATTACTTTGTTTTAGTAATGCAAAAATTACTTTTCCTAGTAATTAGTTACTTTTATAATAGAGTAATTGAGTTACTAACTCAATTACTTTTTTAAGAAGTAATTTGTAATTGTAATTAGTTACTTTTTCAAAGTAATTTGCCCATCACTGACTGTTACTCATGGGGCCGTTTGTGAGCACAAATAACCCAAAAGAAAAATGCAACAATTGCATCGTTTTAAGCCACAGGTCTGAATATACCCTAAATGAGCATGATGTGTTGAGTTGGTTCTTCAAGGAAGAGATCTATGTCCCAGCCAGATTTACTGAAAAAGCATGGACATTAAGACGTTAAACACTTTATCCTACATAAGAATACAACTATTTTTGAAGATCTGCTTGTATATATCCTCATTGTATGAGTCTAGGGATATAAACTCATGAGAAAACTTTTTAACCATCTTTGAATGTTTGCATTTATATTGTTTAGTGTATAGGAGCACGCAATTTAGCGCCCCTTATCCTAGTAGATCCGGCCCAAAATGTTTTTAATTCTTGAAATCAGACAAAACCTTTG
Organism: Trachurus japonicus; assembly: GCF_045865225.1. Taxonomy (NCBI): domain Eukaryota; kingdom Metazoa; phylum Chordata; class Actinopteri; order Carangiformes; family Carangidae; genus Trachurus; species Trachurus japonicus. The sequence goes on from NC_140916.1 coordinate 35,200,881, forward strand.
GTGGCATATTCAGTCTCAGTTGGTTAGACACACTCCAGACCCCCTGTAGCAGAATCAAAAAATAAATCATTTTTTCATCACGTCTTTGTAAAGTTATCGGCTCGAGAACAGAGGGAAGCTCATGACGTCGTCCATCACCTTCATATGTCCTTACGCTACAAGCAGCATCTTGAGACTTCTGTAAAGACAGTTATTTCTTGTGTTAAGGTTTAGGTTAAATTGCTCCCATCAACTCTGTTTAGGCAAAACATTGACTTAATTCAGTTTTATTCAACCTCTATCACAAATCCATGCCACGTTTTTCACTATCTATAGCACATGATTGTTAAGTGTTCTGTACTTGATGCATAATTAATCATTCTCTTATGTCTGTGAATATGAAAACACTAAGAGATGCACACAGGGTGAGCAGGAATGAAAGAGGAATAGGCTAATTATTCCATTTGAAGCCTTAAAAGAAGCGATGACCACCTATCAAAACGCCATAACGCCGTACAGACGTGCCTAATGACCTCTCACCAACAAAGCCTCGCCAGCGTTTGTGAGCACTTTTAATCCTTTTTCACAGACACAACTAGAACACATTAGAATAACTGTCATGCTTTCAGGTGATACAAATGCTGCCGATGCTTGGCTTTTAAGGTTTGTAATCCAAAATCAATGTAATTCCATTCCATTCAAAGAGAAAAGATCACACACTGGTTACCAGTCGGTGTCAGAGCTGATTTGAAGAAGTCCTGGCTGCTGCTGTCGGGGTCCCTGAGCTGCCGGAGGATCTGAGGCTTGCAGAATCATTTTTATCATGTTGTAATTCACCTCTAAAAAAAAAAAAAGAAAAAGTTATATATCTGTCAAGCTTTTAAGCTCAGGCTCAGAATGATGGAAAGTCTGAACACTGTACGGTAACATAATAATCTAACAATTGCAGAATTCCACCTGCCGATGAATACAGTGAAAGGTTCAAGGTGAGGAATTTAATTTTGTACTGAAAGAACAAGAGTGCAAGAGTGAAGAGTGTCATGACTCATTCATTATGAACGTAGTAAGTTACTAATCTTTTTTTTTTTTTTTTGATGAATGAATGAATGAAATGTGTTTATTTCGGTCAGGTCATTCAAAGTTAAAAGTCCAACAAAAAACATCAGCTCAACTAGAAAAGAGCCAAACCGAAAAGGAATAGGCTGAAGCTATCGCTTATTTATTTTTTTATAAATATATAAATATATATTGATAAATGCAAATATGAATAGGAATTTCCTCCACCAGGGAAACATGATTGAAGTGTAGGATGTTTGGCCTGTATCCTAGCAACTTCATGGAGAACTTTACATGGAACTTCAGCAGGCATCCTCCAGACTTGCTTCATTTTCAGTGAAAGAATCTCCTCTCCACACAGAAGTATCCATCAGTAGTTGACAAAAACATACAAAAACACAACAAAAATAAAGCAAAGGTTGAGTAAAACACTTAGAGCTACCAGACTTTGCTGCTCCCAGTTGAAGTGCATGTGCGGTGCTGGATGCTAATATTCTTAAGATATCAACATTATTGTTAAGGTATCAACAATTATTCCTTCCAAATATGGTTCTTATTGACATTATACCATTGGGAACTTTAGGGTCTTTGGGTCTAAACTGAATTAAGACAAACATCTCTTTTGTTTGATTCGTTTTATTAAACACAGCCCTGGAAACTAAAGTGATGAATGTATGATTATGCCGTTCAAAATCACTCATGAGCCGGTGTGAAACTGTTGAGGAATGAAAGCTGTGAGGAAAAAATCGAAGCCAGAAGAAACATAAAATGTCAAAGATGTGGTGAAAAGATTAATGTGACAGCTCTTTCAACTAAAACTGCAATAACTTAACTGTTATTATGCCGGCGCTCCATTATAGGAAGTGACGGAAACAGAGGGAGCGAGGAGATGTGAAGGAAGTGTAGGTACAGTAGGTAGCACGGTTCCCCGCTGCTCTTGACTCAACCTTAGTCGTATTTACTGGTCTCTCCTCAGTGTCAAGCTATTCATGTAAATGAGCTCTCTATACTCTCTATATTGTCTCTCTATGTCTGCTTTCTGTCCCAGAACAAGGAGGGATTCCTCTGCGGGGACCGAAACTGCTTCACTTGTCAGCAAACAGAAGGAATCATTGCTTTGTACTGGAGCTCTGTTATCTCTGGCTGTGTGATAAGAAACTCCACAGAGTTCCTCCTATCTGGAGGAAGAAGAAAGACGACCCTCAGGTATGCTCAGATTATGACGGGAATTTATCATCGCCATCGCTCCTTATTAGGGCCCGAGCGGCGACTGCAAGTCGCCCAGCGAAAGCCCTATTGAAATCGCGCTGTTTATTATTAGGGCCCGAGCGGCGACTGCAAGTCGCCCAGCGAAAGCCCTATTGTAATTGCTCTGTTTATTATTATTCTTTCATTCTTTTTCTCTCAAAAGGATCGCATTTTTGGAGGCTTCAACATGCCCCAAAACGCGTAAATTTTGGCATGCACATCAGGACTGGCGAAAAATTTGATATTTTAAAGTCGTTGGAAATGGGCGTGGCCAAATGGCTAAATAGCGCCCCCTACATAATTTCAAAACATCAGCCCCGCCTTTGTGTGTCACCTAGACGCATGAAATTTGGTGGGCTTATAGAACATGGCAAGACGCACAAAAAAGCCTCTTATGTCATGGTGAAATCACAACAGGAAGTCGGCCATTTTGATTTGAATTTTTGACCTGTTTGATCTATCTCCTCCTAGGGATTTTGTCCGATTGACTTCAAATTGGCTGGAGACCACCGAGATGCCACTCTGATCAAAAGTTGTGCTCCGCAGGTCTCTACGTCAAAGGGCGTGGCTTCTGGGGCCTTGAGGATTTTGGCGACTTTTCGTTTGCTCGCCATTTCACCTTCGAACAGCTCTAACGCCCACATACTTTATCCGATCAACTTCAAACTTGCTGGACATGATGACGGCTCCGCCCTGAACGTCCCCATATATTAATTTCCTACGTCACTCATAGCGCCCCCCGGTGGTAACAGGAAGTGGCCAGGTTTTACCTTAACGTGTACAGATGGCACATAGTTCACCCCATCAACTTCATTCCACTTCTAAAACATGCAGACTAAGGTGGTGAAGCTACATCATGAACGCTGTGAAGCTACGAGTAATGGCGTCCGTGTGGCGACGCGGCGTCAATTCCTCGCCATGACAATACGTTTGCCCTTTGGATGGCTTTATTGAACTCGTATCAACATGAAAATTGGTACACAGGTCCAGGGTCACGACCTCAACGTCTCCATATGCTCATAGGCGATCTCACTCATGTTGCCCCCTAGTGGAAACAGGAAGTGGCATATTTTACATCAACATTGTCCGATTTCCACGAAACTTCACATGTGTGATGAGGGGCTGACCCTGAACACACCTGTACGCATCCCATTACTGCCCCCTAGTGGATGAACCATTAACTGCTCATAACTTCCTCATGCTTTGTCCGATTCACTCCAAACTTCACATGTGTGATGAGGGACTGACCCTGAACACATCTGCACGCATCCCATTACTGCCCCCTGGTGGATGAACCATCAACTCATCATAACTCCTTCATGCTTTTTCCGATTTGCTCGAAACTTCACGTGTGTGATGAAGGTTCGCCCCTGAGCTCATCTGCCTACATCTGGTTACCGCCCCCTGGTGGATGAACGAAATATTGCGTTTTTTTGCTCCTGCCAGGGTTTTTCTCCCTTCTCACCACAGCCCCCGCGTGCCTCAGGCCCCGCGGTGGCGTGGAGTCGCGAGGGCCCGATCATCGCCGCTTGCGGCTTTAATTAGGGCCTGAGCGGCGACTGCAAGTCGCCCAGCGAAAGCCCTATTGAAATCGCGCTGTTTATTATTATTATTATTCTTGCCCGTCTTCATGCCCCAATTTCGCCCCTTTCCCCAACTGGAAAAGTTGTCTAACTTTGCATGTCCCTCCGGCCGGATCCGAAATTCGATATTTTTGGGTGGTCGCACATGGTCGACGCGAAATGCCGAAATAGCGCCCCCTACAAACTTTAAATTTGCCCTCGCCTATTGGGTTAGTTTGTCGTAGGCAGACGAAATTTGGTACACACATTCATCATCCCCAGACGCACAAAAAAGTCTCTTAACGTCATGGTAAAATCTCAACAGGAAGTCGGCCATTTTGATTTTAATTTTCAATTTTTGCCATTTTTTGGCCATTTTTGGCCATTTCCACTACTTACGTTTGAGCGAACCCGTCCTAGGGATTTCACTCGATCGGCTTCAAATTTGTTTTCCAGCATCGAAACCCCATGATGACCTTATCTTGTGCTCCGCAGGTGTGTAGGTCATAGGGCGTGGCTGCTATGGCTCAATTCACATTGGCGACTGTTTCGGTGCTCGCCATGTAAATACGAATGGCTCTCACGCCCACATACTTTATCGTAGCTACTTCAAACTTGCTGGACATGATGATGGCTCCGCCCTGAACGTCCCGATATATTAATTTCCTACGTCACTCATAGCGCCCCCCGGTGGAAACAGGAAGTGACCAGTTTTTACATTACGTGTACTGATTCCACATAGTTGACCCCATCAACTTCATTCCACTTCTAAAACGTGCAGAACCAGTTGGTGAAGCGACATTATGAACGCTGTGAAGCTACGAGTAATGGTGACCGCGTGGCGTCATGGCAACTGATGATCCCTCGCCAAGAAAATACGTTTGGCTTTTTGATGGCTTTAATGAACACGTATCATCATGAAATTTGATACACAGGTCCAGGGTGGAGACCTCTTCCATCTGATAGGGGTGTCGCTCATTTTGCCCCCTAGTGGACACAGGAAGTGCCATTTTTTGCATCAACATTGTCCGATTTCCACGAAACTTCACATGTGTGATGAGGGGCTGACCCTCAACACACCTGCATGCATCCCATTACTGCCCCCTAGTGGACGAACCTTTAACTGCTCATAACTCCCTCATGCTTTGTCCGATTTCCAAGAAACTTCACATGTGTGATGAGGGACTGACCCTGAACACACCTGCACGCATACCATTACTGCCCCCTAGTGGACGAACCTTTAACTGCTCATAACTCCCTCATGCTTTGTCCGATTCACTCCAGACTTCACATGAGTGATGAGGGGCCGCCCCTGAACGCACCACACCACATGCGGTGACTGCCCCCTGGTGGATGAACGAAACATTGCATTTTTGGCCTCCTTCCAGGTTTTTTCTCCATTTCTGCTCCGCGCCACGGCCCCGGCGTGCCTCAGGCCCCGCGGTGGCATGGGCGAGCGAGGGCCCGCCATCGCCGCTTGCGGCTTTAATTAGGGCCCGAGCGGCGACTGCAAGTCGCCCAGCGAAAGCCCTATTGTAATTGCTCTGTTTATTATTATTCTTTCTTTCTTTCTTTCTTTCATTCTTTTTCTCTCAAAAGGATCGCATTTTTGGAGGCTTCAACATGCCCCAAAACGCGTAAATTTTGGCATGCACATCAGGACTGGCGAAAAATTTGATATTTTAAAGTCGTTGGAAATGGGCGTGGCCAAATGGCTAAATAGCGCCCCCTAGAAAATTTCAAAACATCAGCCCCGCCTTTGTGTGTCACCTAGACGCATGAAATTTGGTGGGCTTATAGAACATGGCAAGACGCACAAAAAAGCCTCTTATGTCATGGTGAAATCACAACAGGAAGTCGGCCATTTTGATTTGAACTTTTGACCTGTTTGATCTAACTTCTCCTACAGATTTTGTCCGATTGACTTCAAATTGGCTGGAGACCACCGAGATGCCACTCTGATCAAAAGTTGTGCTCCGCAGGTCTCTACGTCAAAGGGCGTGGCTTCTGGGGCCTTGAGGATTTTGGCGACTTTTCGTTTGCTCGCCATTTCACCTTCGAACAGCTCTCATGCCCACATGCTTTATCCGATCAGCTTCAAACTTGCTAGACATGATGACGGCTCCGCCCTGAACGTCCCCATATATTAATTTCCTACGTCACTCATAGCGCCCCCCGGTGGTAACAGGAAGTGGCCAGGTTTTACCTTAACGTGTACAGATGGCACATAGTTCACCCCATCAACTTCATTCCACTTCTAAAACATGCAGACTAAGGTGGTGAAGCTACATTATGAACGCTGTGAAGCTACGAGTAATGGCGTCCGTGTGGCGACGCGGCGTCAATTCCTCGCCATGACAATACGTTTGCCCTTTTGATGGCTTTATTGAACTCGTATCATCATGAAAATTGGTACACAGGTCCAGGGTCACGACCTCAACGTCTCCATATGCTCATAGGCGATCTCACTCATGTTGCCCCCTAGTGGAAACAGGAAGTGGCATATTTTACATCAACATTGTCCGATTTCCACGAAACTTCACATGTGTGATGAGGGACTGACCCTGAACACACCTGTACACATCCCATTACTGCCCCCTAGTGGATGAACCATTAACTGCTCATAACTCCCTCATGCTTTGTCCGATTCACTCCAAACTTCACATGTGTGATGAGGGGCTGACCCTGAACACACCTGCACGCATCCCATTACTGCCCCCTGGTGGATGAACCATCAACTCATCATAACTCCTTCATGCATTTTCCGATTTGCTCGAAACTTCACGTGTGTGATGAAGGTCCGCCCCTGAGCTCATCTGCCTACATCTGGTTACCGCCCCCTGGTGGATGAACGAAATATTGCGTTTTTTTGCTCCTGCCAGGGTTTTTCTCCCTTCTCACCACAGCCCCCGCGTGCCTAAGGCCCCGCGGTGGCGTGGAGTCGCGAGGGCCCGATCATCGCCGCTTGCGGCTTTAATTATTATTATTATTCTTTATTATTCTTGCGCTCTTAAAATGCCATTTTGACCCCTTTCCCAAGGGCGAAAATGCGTCTACTTTTGCATGGGCGTCCGGCCGGATCCGAAATTCGATATTTTTGAGTGGTCGCACACGGTCGACGCAAAATGGCGGAATAGCGCCCCCTACAAAGTCCAAAAATGCCCATAGGGAATTTTGCTAACTTTGTCCTACACTCACAAAATTTGGTACACATATGTATTATACCCAGATATGCAAAAAAGCCTCTTGACCTCATGACCTCAACCCAACAGGAAGTCGGCCATTTTGGTTTTGATTTTTCCCGCCTAAACTGAACTCCTCCCACAGCGTTCGCCCGATCAAGTTGAAATTAGGTACGCAACATCGTCATACCTAGCTGAGCTTATCTTGTGCTCCGCAGGTCTGTAGCTCAAAGGGCTTGGCCTCTGGCGTGCCCCCAAGTTTGGCGACTGTTTCGGTGCTCGCCATGTAAATACGAACGGCTCTCATGCCCACATAGTTGATCGTAGACGCTTCAAACTTGGTGCAAAAATCTATGGCGAGACCCTGAACGATCCGACATATTATTTGCCTACGTCGCTCATAGCGCCCCCCGGTGGTAACAGGAAGTGAACTAAAATTCATTAAAAATACATAGTTGACCCCATCAACTTCATTCCACTTCTAAAACATGCAGAACCAGTTGGTGAAGCTACATTATGAAGACTGTGAAGCTACGAGTAATGGCGTCCCTGTGGGGGCGTGGCTACCATCAATTCCTCGCCATGAAAATACGTTTGGCTTTTTGATGGCTTTAATGAACTCGTATCATCATGAAATTTGATACACAGGTCCAGGGTGGAGACCTCTTCCATCTGATAGGGGTGTCGCTCATGTGGCCCCCTAGTGGAAACCGGAAGTGCCATTTTTTGCATCAACATTGTCCGATTTCCACGAAACTTCACATGTGTGATGAGGGACTGACCCTGAACACACCTGCACGCATCCCATTACTGCCCCCTAGTGGACGAACCTTTAACTGCTCATAACTCCCTCATGCTTTGTCCGATTTCCACGAAACTTCACATGTGTAATGAGGGGCTGACCCTGAACACACCTGCATGCATCCCATTACTGCCCCCTAGTGGACGAACCTTTAACTGCTCATAACTCCCTCATGCTTTGTCCGATTCACTCCAAACTTCACATGAGTGATGAGGGGCTGACCCTGAACACACCTGCACGCATACCATTACTGCCCCCTAGTGGACGAACCTTTAACTGCTCATAACTCCTTCATGCTTTGTCCGATTCACTCCAAACTTCACATGAGTGATGAGGGGCTGACCCTGAACACACCTGCACGCATACCATTACTGCCCCCTAGTGGACGAACCTTTAACTGCTCATAACTCCCTCATGCTTTGTCCGATTTCCACGAAACTTCACATGTGTGATGAGGGGCTGACCCTGAACACACCTGCACGCATCCCATTACTGCCCCCTGGTGGACGAACCTTTAACTGCTCATAACTCCCTCATGCTTTGTCCGATTTCCACGAAACTTCACATGTGTGATGAGGGGCTGACCCTGAACACACCTGCACGCATCCCATTACTGCCCCCTAGTGGACGAACCTTTAACTGCTCATAACTCCCTCATGCTTTGTCCGATTTCCACGAAACTTCACATGTGTGATGAGGGACTGACCCTGAACACACCTGCATGCATCCCATTACTGCCCCCTGCTGGATGAACCATAACTGCTCATAACTCCTTCATGCTTTGTCCGATTCACTCCAAACTTCACATGAGTGATGAGGGGCCGCCCCTGAACGCACCCACACACAACTGCTTAGCGCCACCTGGTGGATGAACGAAACATTGCAGCCCCGACATGCCTCAGGCCCCGCGGTGGCATGGGCGAGCGAGGGCCCGTCATCGCCGCTTGCGGCTTTAATTAGGGCCCGAGCGGCGACTGCAAGTCGCCCAGCGAAAGCCCTATTGAAATCGCGCTGTTTATTATTATTATTATTCTTGCCCGACTTCATGCCCCAATTTCGCCCCTTTCCCCAACTGGAAAAGTTGTCTACTTTTGCATGGACGTCCGGCCGGATCCGAAATTCGATATTTTGGGGTGGTTGCACACGGTCGACGCGAAATGGCTAAATAGCGCCCCCTACAAACTTTCAAAATCCCCATAGGGAAGTCGGGTCACTTTGTCCCACGCATACAAAATTTGGTACACATATGTATTATACCCAGATATGCAAAAAAGCCTCTTGACCTCATGACCTCAACCCAACAGGAAGTCGGCCATTTTGGTTTTTATTTTTCCCGCCTAAAATGAACTCCTCCCACAGCGTTCGCCCGATCAAGTTGAAATTAGGTACACCACATCTCCAGACCTAGCTGAGCTTATCTTGTGCTCCGTGAGTCCGTAGGTCAAAGGGCGTGGCTCCCAGCGCTCAATTCACTTTGGCGTGCTCGCCATGTAATACGATTGGCTGTCACGCCCACATACTTGATCGTAGACGCTTCAAACTTGGTGCAAAAATCTATGGCGAGACCCTGAACGATCCGACATATTATTTGCCTACGTCGCTCATAGCGCCCCCCGGTGGTAACAGGAAGTGAACTAAAATTCATTAAAAATACATAGTTGACCCCATCAACTTCATTCCACTTCTAAAACATGCAGAACCAGTTGGTGAAGCTACATTATGAAGACTGTGAAGCTACGAGTAATGGCGTCCCTGTGGGGGCGTGGCTACCATTAATTCCTCGCCATGAAAATACGTTTGGCTTTTTGATGGCTTTAATGAACTCGTATCATCATGAAACTTTATACACAGGTCCAGGGTGGAGACCTCTTCCATCTGATAGGGGTGTCGCTCATGTGGCCCCCTAGTGGAAACCGGAAGTGCCATTTTTTGCATCAACATTGTCCGATTTCCACGAAACTTCACATGTGTGATGAGGGACTGACCCTGAACACACCTGCACACATCCCATTACTGCCCCCTAGTGGACGAACCTTTAACAGCTCATAACTCCCTCATGCTTTGTCCGATTTCCACGAAACTTCACATGTGTGATGAGGGACTGACCCTGAACACACCTGCACGCATACCATTACTGCCCCCTAGTGGACGAACCTTTAACTGCTCATAACTCCCTCATGCTTTGTCCGATTCACTCCAAACTTCACATGAGTGATGAGGGGCGGCCCCTGAACGCACCAGACCACATACGGTGACTGCCCCCTGGTGGATGAACGAAACATTGCATTTTTGGCCTCCTTCCAGGTTTTTTCTCCATTTCTGCTCCGCGCCACGGCCCCGGCGTGCCTCAGGCCCCGCGGTGGCATGGGCGAGCGAGGGCCCGCCATCGCCGCTTGCGGCTTTAATTATTATTATTCTTGCCCGACTTCATGCCCCAATTTCGCCCCTTTCCCCAACTGGAAAAGTTGTCTACTTTTGCATGGACGTCCGGCCGGATCCGAAATTCGATATTTTGGGGTGGTTGCACACGGTCGACGCGAAATGGCTAAATAGCGCCCCCTACAAACTTTCAAAATCCCCATAGGGAAGTCGGGTCACTTTGTCCCACGCATACAAAATTTGGTACACATATGTATTATACCCAGATATGCAAAAAAGCCTCTTGACCTCATGACCTCAACCCAACAGGAAGTCGGCCATTTTGGTTTTTATTTTTCCCGCCTAAAATGAACTCCTCCCACAGCGTTCGCCCGATCAAGTTGAAATTAGGTACACCACATCTCCAGACCTAGCTGAGCTTATCTTGTGCTCCGTGAGTCCGTAGGTCAAAGGGCGTGGCTCCCAGCGCTCAATTCACTTTGGCGTGCTCGCCATGTAATACGATTGGCTGTCACGCCCACATACTTGATCGTAGACGCTTCAAACTTGGTGCAAAAATCTATGGCGAGACCCTGAACGATCCGACATATTATTTGCCTACGTCGCTCATAGCGCCCCCCGGTGGTAACAGGAAGTGAACTAAAATTCATTAAAAATACATAGTTGACCCCATCAACTTCATTCCACTTCTAAAACATGCAGAACCAGTTGGTGAAGCTACATTATGAAGACTGTGAAGCTACGAGTAATGGCGTCCCTGTGGGGGCGTGGCTACCATTAATTCCTCGCCATGAAAATACGTTTGGCTTTTTGATGGCTTTAATGAACTCGTATCATCATGAAACTTTATACACAGGTCCAGGGTGGAGACCTCTTCCATCTGATAGGGGTGTCGCTCATGTGGCCCCCTAGTGGAAACCGGAAGTGCCATTTTTTGCATCAACATTGTCCGATTTCCACGAAACTTCACATGTGTGATGAGGGACTGACCCTGAACACACCTGCACACATCCCATTACTGCCCCCTAGTGGACGAACCTTTAACAGCTCATAACTCCCTCATGCTTTGTCCGATTTCCACGAAACTTCACATGTGTGATGAGGGACTGACCCTGAACACACCTGCACGCATACCATTACTGCCCCCTAGTGGACGAACCTTTAACTGCTCATAACTCCCTCATGCTTTGTCCGATTCACTCCAAACTTCACATGAGTGATGAGGGGCGGCCCCTGAACGCACCAGACCACATACGGTGACTGCCCCCTGGTGGATGAACGAAACATTGCATTTTTGGCCTCCTTCCAGGTTTTTTCTCCATTTCTGCTCCGCGCCACGGCCCCGGCGTGCCTCAGGCCCCGCGGTGGCATGGGCGAGCGAGGGCCCGCCATCGCCGCTTGCGGCTTTAATTTACATTGTTCCTGCTCACACACACAAACACAAACACACACTATCACACATTCAGATATAAAAACACAGGCAGTGTCATGTGGATGATGATGTTGATACATCAGGTGGATATTTAACATGTGTTTCATCCTCATGCAATAAACATTTCAAGATAGATGATATTTGAATCAATCAATTGTTTTGTCATACTTATTTCCTGAGTCATGCTGATAAATATATTTTACAGTTAACAGGGTAAAAAAAACAAAACAACTACCAGATATCAACATGAAATGTCCCAAGTTTATTACTAACACTAAGACAATTATTTTTTTGTGTTAAAAGTTTTGTCAAATGTTATGTTCAATTATGCAAATTAGGCCATATCTAACAAAATATGTGCTAATTTGGGTAATAGAACAGAAATGTGAACACTGGATGAAGCCACTTTCAAAATTCTTGTTGAGTTTTTACAAAGGGGATTTTGGCTATCTCTTTTTAACATTCCATAAATGACAAAATAATGAAAAAAAACAACATGTTTTTAAGAATAAAATGTTCCATAAATCTGGCTGTGACAAAGACCCTTCATAACCTTTGGAATAAAGCAAGGACCCAAACTAGAAGGTTTGGTGTATTTCTGGCTCAGAGTCTAAGACAAAAAACAGATTTTGAGAAAACGGCCCTTGAAGATTTATATTGTGAAATTCCAAATGAAATACAAAATATTCACATTCAAATTTGTACTTTGGGCTTATAACTCCTTTGTTACCCTGTAGCAGTCTGATGTTGTGCACAGAAAAGGCGGCCTGGGATGGAATACATTTATTGGCTTGGTTCACAGCCCACCCCTGCATAAATACGATAGTTTGATAAAATGCTAATTACTGAAATGATCAATATTGGTCTTGTCTGAGACACGCTTCCAATTGCTTACACAGACTCCAATATCAATCTGCACCATCAGTCTGCAAAGCACTGTTATCACTTGTAATATAGAGTCACAAAAAGCTACAGCAGCAAATACAGAACAGGCAGATAATGTTACACACATATTAACACACCTCTACTCTCCATGGAGGTAACAGAAACCATCTCCAAATGTCAGTGAGCCTTTTTCCCCCCACAGGCCAGCAGCACTATCTGGATTCCCATTATTATCCCTGCCTTTCCCATAATCCTAAGGGGCCTCAGCCTGACCACCTTGGAGGGGTTTCTATGTTAGAGCAGTGTTGAACAGAAAGGAGTGACCTTCTGCTTCAGTATCGCTCCGGCCCAAGACCACAACAGACTAGGGAATATGGGATGTTTCCCCCCCGACCTCAAAGCTTTGACAGTTATGCATATGAGGCCTTTAGATACAGAACTGATGCAGGGGGAAAAAAACAACTGTTGCACATGTTCCTCTGAACCTTTAAAACAGCAAAACCTAGCTTGACTCCTGATCTTTTATTTAATGTTATCAAGCATTCTGATCCGCGAGGTCCAAGGTCGGCCCAGAAACAAGAATACAAAGTGTAAGAAGACCGAGAGGAGGGAAGGCGGAGGGAGGAAAACAGCACGAGCTAAATCATTTTCTCCAACTCTGCCTCTCATTCTGACATTTTTCTTGGAATATTAAGACATCTCTGTAATTTCCCTGAAATATTCAGCTCCCTCAGTGCAGTTATTGATGTATCACGAGGTCTGTTTTCATTGTAGCCCGGAGTAAAACACTGCACCCTCTCACTCATACTCTCGGTGGATTTATCACGGAGCTACGCCGGGCTTTTTTGAAAAGGCCGTAAATCATGGCAGAGCTCTCCCAATATCCTGTGCCCCATGCAGAGCGGGAGGAGAACTGCGCGTAATCATCGAGTTTGTGGAAAAAGTTGAGGGATGATGAAGATATTAAAGGCTTTCCTCTGGTTACGCATACAGTTCATTTAGTGCAGGCTTCGCCGAGGGGGGCTTAACTTGACAGGTGAACTTCTCTTATGTGTAAAGGCACATAGACACACACAAACACACAGAGTTGAATGGACAATCAAAGCAGCAGGTCTTTTGGGGCTGTTACAATAGTCACTACACAGTGATACTATATCCTGCAGCAGGCTGTCATGGTACAGTCTAATTACTGAGAGAGAGGGCACTCCAGCCTTTACAGTTCCTCATATAGGAGAACATCCACCACATTAGTAGACATATACTATTATGCATGGGTCTCTTGTGCCCTTTTGTCCATTTAATCACGCAATTATCATTGTCATTATTTTGTGTGGATCATTGTAGTTAATCAGTTTGTTGCTTCTCTGTATCACTTATTTTATTTTTAGTCACGTTTGCTCACACGCACACAGCCTGTGAGTCTACATGCACAACTAAGTGAGTTGGGCATCTAATCGGAATCCAGTGTACATTAAATGGGCAAAATTGAATAGTTGACAGAAACATGTTGCTGTCCTGAACACTAGGTGGCGATGTGCATCGTTTCAGTGGGCTAATATGGAGTCCTTTCTGGTTGACCCATTACAACACATAACTGGATAAATGAGTCAGGCAGCAAAACCAATATTTCAAACAGCGAGAACATGGAGAAGGTTACATGCTGTCATTTCGACATCCCACCACTCCGACATGCCATCGTCCCATCATTCCGACATCCCACCACTTTCATGTACGTAACTCAACAGGTGACTCCCTCCTACTTATCTGGACTCTATCTATCTGGCCTGTCTAGCCTCTGGTCTTTTTACTAAACTTAACCAACTCCTTTCATCATTGCCTAAACCCAACCAGTACAAAGTCTTTTTGGGGAAAAAATACGCCATTAAAGGAATTTTAGAAAAAATACCGTCATTCCGACCATAGCAGGCAAAAATTGTCGGAATGATGGGACATTTGATAGAAAATTAAGCCGTTTAGACAATTAGAGGCCTATGTCGGACTTAACTGGTGGGATGTTGGAATGGCGTTTGCCCCCCCATGGTCGCCCCCCCCGCCCCCTGACCCGGAACTCTCGTTCATGTTGGATGCAACCAAATCTTGTCTTGGACGTCTTGATTCCAGGGTCAAAGCCAAGCGCGGGAAATGTGGAGCATGCGCTCATGCATTGTCCAGTTTCAGTCACAGCATGCAGAAGAAACTCGATTTCCAATCGCATCATCTGGCCGTTTTAGTCGGATCTCAGGAAGCCCAGTCTAAGTCAGACTAATGTGTTTACATGCACTACAGTTGTCCAGTTATAGACAGATTAAGGCCATAATTTGGTTCTTTTCAAGTGTCATGTAAATGTATCCAACAGATTTGTGGATGGTCACTGACCAGGTGTAGAGGGCTAGGTGTAGGGTCATTCCGCCAAAAGAGTGCCATTTGCTCATTGTAACTCTTAAAAATTAAACTTCATTTTTCATTCCATTTCAGTATAGAATTTTTTAATATACACATTTACTCATTCAAAATGAGTACTGGTCAATCTCAGGCTACTTTATTTAATTTATTGCTGCTTTTATCATTGCATTTTTGAAGAAAAAGTAACAGCAATGAGGGTAACAGCAATGAGTTTTTAGCATAAAATCAGCAATTGTGTGAAATCCAGCCAAATAGCATCTATACTAATAGCTTGAGCACACAGAGCACATTCTTAGGATTTAACTGAATATTTTACTTTTGATATCAACAAACACTGTCTAGAGATAATTTAGGTAACAGGAATGAGTTTTAAGAGTGACGGACCCTGACATAGCTACAATATCATTCAATTTCAGGAAAAATAAATTACAGAATTTAATGTTGGTCTTCCCATGACTTTCAAAAGACCTAAATGATGTCACTTCCAGCAGAACATGTCACTGGTGGAATGGTCCAAAACTTTTAGAGTGTAGAATGTGTCCGGGTAACAGCACTGAGTGAAAACCTGGGGACGGGACTAAAATGTGAATTTTAACCAAAATATAATTAGGTTTTAATTTAAAAAATGTTATATAAGTGTAGATATAATATAAAGTCACACTAATATGCAAAAAAAATGAGATTTTAGAAGGATTTTATTCATAATGCATTGTGGTAAACTATAGCGGTTGGCTCTGGGGACACGCAACAAAGGCTATATTTCAGTGCTTTGAAAGCCTTTTTATAGTAATTAAAAATTATATATCTTTAATTTCTACAGTGATTCATGTGTATGGTGCTTTGTTTATTAATTAAATGCAATTTATATTATATTATTACATGTTTTTATACATTTAATATGCTGGGGACAGAAATGGCACTCTTTTGGTGGAATCGCCCTGTATCCATGGTTCCATAGATGACAACAGCCATGTTTAAATGGACACAAATAATCAGAATAAAAAAGGAACAAATGCTGATCCGAATAAAATGTCATGTAAACAAGTTGACACACAATGAACCGTTTGTGTTATGTCAGGGTCTTGCTGTAGATCGCAGGAGAAGTATTGAATTTGAATTTATTAAAGGATAGCCCCTTGAGATGTAGCATCTCATTTTCAAGGGGGTCCCTGAACAAGCATATACATAGGACACACAACATCAACAATACACTACATTACATTGTAGACATACATAACATGACAATACAATACAACAAATACAGACATCTTGCTCACACACTCCCACATACCACCCCTACCCCCATAAATTTAACAGAATAGAAATATTAAATAACATAGTAGGAATAACGAAATAACAAAATGGAGAAAGAAAGAATAACAATGGAAGAATCAATTAAGTAATTCACTAAAAACAAGAGCAGTTTGTTTTAAGATGTAAATATAGTGACCTCCTGAAACAATGTAAAGAGGTAATAGAACGCAAAGAAGGAGGGAGATTATTCCAATCAAATGGGGCTTTATATTGGAATGACCTTTTACCAACCTCTTTAGAGAGTCTAGGAACAAAGAAATAAGGGAAGTTAGTATGTCTAAGTGGGTATGGGGAGTTGTATGGAATCATAAGTTCTTTTAAATAAGGAGGACAATTAAAATAAATACATTTGAAAAGAAAATGGAACCAATGAGATTGCCTTCTTAATTTGGGTTGTAGCCAGTTCAGAGAATCAAACATGAGACAATGATGTGTTCTAAAAGGACATCTCAAAACAAACCTACATAAGGAGTTAAATAATATAGTCAGAGATTTAAGGTGAGTGTCAGAGGTGTTTTGATAAACAACATCAACGTAATCAATAAGTGGTAGTATCAGTTGTGTGATTAACCTTTTTCTGACATGAAATGTGAAACAGTTGATTGAACGGTAAAGTGAAGCGAGACAACCATATGCTTTTTTAACAATGTAATCAATGTGAGGTTTAAATGAGAGTTCGGGATCAATCCAAAGTCCAAGATATTTAAATGTGTCAACTTTGTCAACAGGGGATCCATCGGAAAAATAAATATGAAAATCAGCTGACTGGGATTGAAGATGACGTGTACTAAAAATCATACTACATGACTTCTTTTTGTTCAATACAAGTTTGTTCTTGCAGAACCAGTCTTGAACCATATCAAAATCGGACTGTAGAGAGTTCTGGATCTGCACTATATTTGATTTAGAGGTGTATATGACAGTGTCATCGGCATATAAGTGGGTATGACAGTTGGAGCAAATTTTAGGCAGATCATTAATAAATACAGAAAAAAGAAGCGGACCCAGTATGGAGCCTTGTGGAACACCCTTATCGATAGTTAAAAAGTCAGACTGATGACATTGAAAAACAACACATTGACGACGACCATGGAGATAAGCATTAAACCAGAGAAGAGCATTTTGATCGAGACCAATTGCAAAGAGTTTGTCAAGTAGCAAATAGTGGTCAACCAGATCAAATGCCTTAGATAAATCAATGAAAATTGCACCAGTAAGATTACCCTTATCAAAGGAGGTGAACACATCATTTGCAAATTTCAACAAGGCAGTGGTAGTGGAAAAATTTTGTCTGAATCCTGACTGAAAAGGTGATAGAATATTATTTGAGTTTAAGTACTGCGACAGCTGGTTAAAAATAAGCTTTTCAAAAGTTTTTGCAATTGTGCAAATAATAGAGATAGGGCGATAATTATTTACATTAGATGGATCACCTCCTTTAAAAACGGGAGTGACCTTGGCACATTTCCAGATCGAGGGGATTGAACAGGTGGACAGAGACAAATTAAACAGGTCAGCAAGGGGATACATCAGGACATGTGCAGCAAGTTTAACAAATTTAGCTTCAAGGCCATCAGGACCAGCACTAGTGTTATCTCTCAATTGACGTAAAGCAAGAAAAACATCGTTGGGCAAAATCTTTTTAAAGGAAAATGAATGGTCAGAGAAGGTACTAAATGAGGGGCTGGCAGTCCAATAGGAATCAAAGTGAAAGGAATTACAGATGGAAGAAAAATGACGATTAAAGGCATGAGGAATAAGTGATGGGTCAGAGATAGTTTCATTATTAAAATGAATCTGGGATAGAACATTTTTGTTATTTCTGTTGAGAACGAGGTTCAGTCGTTTCCAGAACTGTCTTGGATTGTGAAAATTTTGTGACAGGCTTTCCTTGTAATAATTAGACTTTGCGTTTCTGGTTTTGACTGTACATTCATTCCTAAGTGATCTGTAAGTGTCCCAGTCGGTAGAGTCCTTAGATGCACGATATTTAGCCCATGCTTTATCCCTCTGCTTAAAAAGATTAAGGAGTTCTGAACTAATCCAAGGAAGGTGCATACCTTTGACTCTGACAGTCTTCATCGGAGCATGTTTCTCAATAACGGAGTTTATTTCGGAGTAAAAGAAGTTCCATGCTTCCTCAACGTAAGGAATTAACTTAAATCTATCCCAATTAATAGTAATCAAATCATGGATGAAATTATCTTCATTAATATGTTTACATTGTCTAAATGTAATAAATTTAGGAGGAGAGCGTGGAACTTTTATTTTCCAGACACAGAATATAATAGAATGGTCACTTAAACAATCAGACATGACTCCAGACTTAGCTATTCTGTCAGGATTAGAGACAAGGATCCAGTCAAGCAGAGATGAGGATCTAAGGTCAACTCTAGTGGGTTCATTAATAAGTTGTGTGAGATGTACACTATCAAATAAGTTTCTGTCCATATGAGAGGAGCGATGAAGCCAGTTGCTGTTGAAGTCACCCAGAATAATTAATTCATTATGGCTCCCAAGAGAATTAATGGTAGATAAAATGCACATGGTAGAATCAGCAGGAGCAGAGGGAGGCCTGTAAATATTACCAATTGTTAACTGTTTGTTTTCATGAAAAATTATATTGATGAAAAGACATTCAAAATTTACTGGCTCAACAGTAGGACTGATATGACAAGAAACTAAATTTGATGCGACATAGGTTGCCACGCCTCCACCTCTAGAGGACCTATCAGCTCTATATAACACAAAATTTTCAATTTCTATCTCATCATCTGTGATGTTATCATGAAGCCATGTCTCAGAAATAGTAATGATGTTTGGTTTATGAAGAGTAACCCAGGCTCTTAATAAATCAATTTTTGAGACAAGACTCCGAATGTTTAGGTGAATAATCTTCAGTCCCTTCACTAAATCAATTGTATCTTATGGAAAAAATGACAGTTCAGGTGAAAAAAGTTTGAGTGGGGGAGATAAAGTGAGAGTGGGGAGCAAGAACAAGAATAGACAGAACACACACTTACAGACAGACATACAAACGCACACACACAATGTAACGACACCATGAAAAGGTCTTAAATCAAAGACTCAGATTGCAATGTTATGCAAGTAGAAATAAGGAAGGGCCCTATTTAATTCAAATTAGTATGCAGACAAAAATAAATAAATAAATCATATGGCCTACATTTGAATATCATGTAGCTTATAATCATACAGCCACAGAGAAACAATGTGGAACACCATTAACAAAGGTTATAAGGCCATATGGGCATCAAGGTGCAATAGTAAAGAAAAAGACAGCAGTCGTAAGGGCAAAAGTCCGTTTGCGACAGCATCGCGACAGTATCCGCTGGAACCAGGTAACATGACGTCACTGGCGGAGCAGTATACGGCAAACATACAGTGGAAGCTCACACACAAGTGATATGCAGCGGATCCATGGCAAAAAAGTTAGTTAAGCAAGTAACAAAACAAAAAAGTGAAAAACTAAGAGGCACCAGGGAAGAGTAATAACTCAACAATGTTCCGGTTGTGTGGAGAGATCCAAAAGTGAAAGTTTGCAGTCAGGAATTGGATATTAGCTGCCAACATTAGCAGGATGAGTTACTCACAGAGCTGTCATGGGGACGGTCCGGTGGAATCCATGGATCTATCCGTGGTGGAGTCACTGAAGAAAGTCTCTGCCTCATCGGCGCTTCTGAAGAACTTTGGTTTTCCATCCACAATGACTCTCAGCGTACAAGGGTAGCGAAGAGAGTACCTGATGTCCGCATCCCGAAGTTTCTTTTTGACAGTATCAAACTGTCGGCGTTTGTTGATCAGAGCAACGCTGAAGTCGGGATAGATGTGGATTCGAGCTCCCTGAAAGGTGAGCTCTCCTTTCTCCCGTGAAAGGCGTAGGATTCTCACTTTATCCTGGAAGAGTAAGAACTTTGCAAGAATGGGCCGAGGAGAGGATCGTGAGCTGGGGCTGAAGGAGGGAGAACGATGCGCCCGTTCAATGATGGGCGCTGCGGAGAAGTTCTCTTTACCCAAGAGCTGTGGAATAAGTTGATTCAGGAACGCCATCATATCCCTGCCCTCGCTTTGCTCCGGGACATTGAGGAAACGAAGGTTTGAGGAGCGGCTTCTATTCTCTGCTTCATCAGCTTTGTCCTTCAGGTAGGCATTTTCCTTCTCAAGTGATAGCACACGTTTGGTTAGGTCCTCAAGGTTATCCTCATTTGAGCTCACTCTTTGTTCCAGCTCAGACACATGGTCACCCAGTGAGGACAAAGAGCATTGTATTTTGTCCAAACCACTGTGAATTGACTCAAATTTTGAGTCAGAGTGGGTCATCAGTTCTCTTTTGTTACGTTCAATGGCGTCCCAGATTGTTTGCAGAGACACTTCAGCAACAGCCATTGTAAGGAAAAAGTGCTTAATTTCAACACTTCTCAGTTCACTGTATTACCGACCTTATTCTTGTTCAAAATAGGAGTAAATCATCCACTCGGATTAGTTAGATTTGGGCCATTTGTTGAGGCAATCTGAGACCAGCCACAGACAATCAAGCCACAGCAGCCATCTTGAAGACAGAGTTGTTATGCATATGTGCATGCATTTCCCAACTCAAGTTGTACTCAAGTATTGCTGTACTTGCCACTTAATTAAACACAGGGCACTTGTCCTTGTGTTCATGAGTGAATGCAATGTTTAGCTGTGTATGGAAATAAGGCCATTGTGGGAGACGGTGTGTGTTCCTACAGAAAGAGTTAACATGACGCTCCACAGAAGAAAGGTGTCAGCTGGTGTCATGGCTGCTCTCCTGGTGGAAGTGGAGGTTCCATCAGGTGACAGAATGCTTTCAGTTCCAGAAAGTGTGATTTTTTTTTTTAAAGCCAAAATGAAAAGAGGCAGGCTGTGTTAGTGTGTGTGGTGTGTATCAGTCATCACAGACACACACAAAAGAGCCATCTAATTTCTCTCAGTGTCAAGCTGGTACACATGAGGTGTGCTGTGTGCATACTTCAATTTGTCATCAGAAGTCAGTCTGCGCTGCGTCGTCTCAGCCATCGATCGGTCAGACGCCGGCCGGCCTGCCTCGGCTTCCAGTGGGAGCCACTTGTTTTGAAGATGGAAGTCAGGAGCTTGTCACCCTGACACGCCGTGGCTTCAGAGAGATCAGCCGTCACCACGGAGACCATTTTCTCCAACGTCCCCTCTCATCCGCTGCTGGATCCGACTGCTACGCTCACACATCTTCTTAATCCTCCACGCCGTTGCCAGTCAGAGCCGGAGGGGGAAACTGTTTTTCAGCTTGTCCAGAACTTCAGATTTAGCAAAACACTTTTTTTTAAAATGGCACTCAAGGATGAACAGAGTCTGATGAAGTGATGAAGTTAAAGGTCACAATCATGGTACTTTTATACAAAGTAGACAGGCTACATGTTGTCTGATGAGGACACACAGAGGCAGCTGAAGAGACGGAGCTACATAAGGCAGAAATATTATCAAGGACTTTTTTCCCCCACATGAAAAAATAAAATAAAATAAAAATGCAAATTTTAAAAGACAGGATGAGCTTGTCCATAATTCCACTGCTGCCTGCCAAACACATCACTTTCCATCACAACAGAATATGCCTACAAATACAGTGGTATGTGAACCCTTTGGAATTACCTAGTTTTCTGCATTAATGAACCCTTCCAAACAATTCAATCTAAGTTTCATCAATCAGACAAAACGTTTTCCCAGCAGAGTTGTGGAGTGTCACTCCATGCAGGTGATATTCTTTGGGGAGGAGAGCAGTGGCTTCCTCCGTGGTGTCCTGCCATGGACACCATACCTGTTCAATGTGTTGCAGAGATGTTAAATAGTGAAGTCGTTAGTTGTTACTCTTGGGTTCTCTTTTTTTTTTTTTTTTTTTTTACCTCACTGATCATCCTGTGTCCTGTCTTTGGTGTCAACTTGGCTGGGATCCCACTTCTAGGGAGAGTAGCCACAATACTAAATGGTCTTTGGTCTTTGAGATGACTTGGTAACCTCTTCCAGTTTCATGCAGCTCAACAATATAGATAGATTTATTTGTAAGGCATTGTTCACATCAGCAGATGCTTCTTAAGCAAAGTCAAACTGGCTCTACACCTCACCCCAATCTAGTTTAATTGATTGGACTCCAGGTTTGCTAACTCCTGCCTCTAATAGCTTTTCTTTTTTTTTTTTTGGAGTCATTAGTCTAATCGGTTCACTTACTTATTCCACCAGCGCTGTGACTTTTTTAATGCATGTGTTCAATAATAACATGAAATCTTAATTTGTGTGGTATTACTGTAGGTTAACCCTAGAACACTAACGTTACAAAAAGTAACATCATCACTAACGCCGGGTATTTTTTACCCGATATAATATACCCATAAAAAAATATTTCTCATCAAAGTATATTAAAATACAACAATACATGGCAAATTGAAGTACACTTCCTTAATTTTCCATATACAATGTTTCACAAAATGAAAAAAAGGTATCATGGTGACCCTATAAAAAAATGTCCAAAATTTGTGATTTTGTTTTGTTTTTTTAACAAAAACTTCCTTAAAAAAAAACTAATGGAGCTGGGACTTTGTCCTTCAGACCACCCATTTGTGGGACATCTGAGCCTTATTTGGTGGAGTTAAAAGAAAAAAGAAACATTTTCAGCATCACCAGAAACGGTCGCCAGATTTAGATACATAAACACTAACGTCGGGTGAAATCCCGAACATGTGCCTGCTGAAAAAACTAGGGATGGGAGCAGGGTAACATGCCTACCTTCAATGATGTCAGTGAGCAGTATGAAGCTACCCAGGGACTCATGAAACTCAGACAACAGCAACATAATGAAAATTATGAAACAATAATTTCATGGGTGAAAATCACCCGACGTTAGTGTTCTAGCACATTGTGTTTGTCTATGCTTCTGACTTGGATGTAGATCAGATCATATTTTATGACCAATTGAAGGGTAATTGCCGTTTTTTACAATCTGGACCTTATTTCTAGCATAAAACACGATCATTTACTCACCCAGATAACTTTGGTGTCATTACAACGAAATTAGATCCAGTCGAGAGCCGCGTATATCCATATACTGCAAGTCTATAGGGCAGCGGGATGCAGCCTCTAAATAACACATTATCTGCCACGAAACTCGTTCATTTCACCAATACTTTGTTATGATACGCTAGTGTTATTCCCCTCTGAGTCCGGGGTTATCTGTTATCAACATCCGGGGTCTGTAGGTTGACCTATTGACCTCTGACCTGGATGATGTCATCTCCGACCGCTGCCCGGCTCATTCTGATAATAATCATTCTGCTTCGGCATTCAGGTCCATTTTTAGCTCAACTAGCCGGAGCTTTAGTGAGTCCAGGCTGAGGAGAGGAAGCCTGTGGAAGCTGAACTTCATCCAGCTGCTCATTTTGTTCTGACAAGTCAGAAACACACAGAAATGAACCGTAGCATTAGCAGTATAGCAACAAGCCACGCGGCGGTTGGAGATGACATCATCCAGGTCAGAGGTCAGTAGGTCAACCTACAGACCCCGGATGTTGATAACAGCTAACCCCGGACTCAGAGGGGAATAGCACTAGCCTATCAGAACAAAACATTGGTGAAATGAAGGAGTTTCGTGGCAGATAATGTGTTATTTAGAGGCTGCATTCTGCTGCCCTGTAGACTTGCATTATATGGATATACGCGGCTCTCGGCTGGATCTAATTTCGCCGGAACGACTTGTAATGACACCAAAGTTATCTGGGTGAGTAAATTATCTTATTCTATGCTAGAAATAAGGTCCAGGTTGTAAAAAACAGCAATTATCCTTTAATGCAGAAAAAAGAACAAAGGGTTAACTTACTGCATATAAAAATAGAAGCCAAATGTGTTCACAGATAACATCTAGTATCTATATATTTGCAATTATTTACATAATCCAAATATGCAGCTGTTAGGTGGAAATGTTTCAGCTACTTCAATGGAAGGGGTGTAAATGTGGGAAACAACTGACTGGAACCTGACAAGGACACAGTTATATACACTGGCCTCCAGTCAGATCTGAAGATACATGTCATTTTATGAAATCTGATCCAATCCATAAAACCATGTGGACAAATGTCACTGTTAAGTCACTGAAGCTCCATGTAAAAAAAACAAACAGTTTTGACTTTTGACAGATTATTTATTTATCTAGTTTCAGACCAAATTTCAGATGAAGGGTCGATGACATCAATGCTGACAAGTTAAACATGAATGTGCCATTTCAGATAGAGAGGACCAGTATAAGCGGTTTGAACTGTTAACCCAGAGCCCTGTAATGTAGCAGACTCATCCATCCATCCATCCATCCATCCATCCATCCATCCATTCTGTTGCATGGTAGCAGGGGTGATGGAGCCACCAGGGTTCACCCTGGACAGGTCACCAGTCTGTCATCCTGACATACAGAGACAAATATCCCCACATGCTCACATTCACACTGATCAGACTAACTCGTATGAGTTTGGACCGTGGGAGGAAGCCACAGCCCAGATCTTCTCTTTCCATGTTGCTCATCATGGTATTATTTTTTTATTTAGCTTGAAAGTGTCACTGTTTTGTCTTGAGATCTCCTCAAGGAAATCCTTTCACATTTGGCTCAAACAGTAAAGGCCTTTGCAGATAAGCCGTTTTTTTTTTTTGCTGCAGGTTGTGTCAATCATGTATACACTGACTTCTAAAGTTCTGTCTGTCTTTACGTTTTAGGAACAGGTTCAAGAAGACCACAAATTCTTCCCCACTGCTTGATAACTCCATTTTGTCTCCTTTTCAACGTGGCAAAAACTAAAGAACTGGTGGTGGACCTGAGGAGGACCAGGGCTCCAGTGACCCCTAGGGTGTACTTGGACAATAAACCGGACTGGACTAAAAACACAGACGTACTCTACAGGAAGGGCCAAGGCCGTCTCTATTTTCTGAGGTGGCTGAGGTCCTTCAACATCTGCTGGACAATGCTGCAGATGTTTTATGAGTCTGTGGTGGCCAGAGCCATCCTCTACGCTGTGGTGTGCTGGGGCAGCAGACTAAAGGTGCGGGACGCCAACAGGCTTAACAAACTCATCCGTAAAGCCAGCCATGTTGTTGGAGAGGAGCTGGACTCCCAGACAGCAGTGTCAGAGAGAAGTGTGTTGTCCAGGATTAGGTCCACACTGGACAACTCTCTCCATCCTCTCCATGACATGCTGACCAGCCACAGAAGCACATTGAGCAAGAGACTCATTCCACCACGCTGTCGCTGCACCACAGAGCGCCACAGGAAATCATTCCTGCCTGTGGCCATTAAACTGTACAATTATTCTGTACAATAGCTCACTATGGCCTGTACAATGAAGACTTATTTATTGTACGCTTATATTTTCTTCTGTAATTATTGTTAAGATGGGAGGGAGGGGGAGGGGCAAATTTTGTGGTTTATTCTTATAGTTTTTAACTTTGTAATTCTGGTAATACTTAACTTTGTAACTTTTGTAATATTTAAATTGTAATTTATCTTTTTCTCCTATTTTAAGTTGTTGTATTGTATTATTCTGCTGTAATATTCTTTACTTTTGTACACTGGAGCGCTGTGACGAAAGAATTTCCCGCAAGGGATTAATCCAATTAATTCTATTTTGCGAATTTTGGTTCAAAGGTCAACAGTGGAGCGACCTCATAAAACACAGTTTTGACCTCATGATCTGCACGAACACTGAGGAGAATTTCTTCCAGTTTTGTACTTTGACCTTTAGATACCAAAGTTTACTTATTAATCAAAGTCACATGTTTTAGGATGGAACATCATCAACAGTAACATCACCACCAACACAAAAGGCAGACAATACCATCTGGATGAACACTCTGGAGTTAAAGAGCTATACACAAGTTGGCCATTTTAGTTATATTATAACAGTTAAGTTCATATCTCATTTGAGTTAACTACAGTACAGGAATAAGTCCTGCTCAGTGTCTTAATTAAAAAAAAAAAGTTCTTTAAGCATACAAGGTAGAACCATGGAAATGTCTGCAAATTGATTTTTCTGTATTTGGACAAAAGGAAAAAGCATGTATTATTTCTGGGACTATTTTACATGCACTGCAGCCCTCAGTTCATCCTCTGTCCAGTCACTCCTGTGTCCTGCAGCACCTCATAGCAGTGGAGCGACCTGACCTCACCCAACACTATGATGCATTTATGATGTTAATTATTAAAAAATTAAGCAATAAAAAAAAATTGTACAATGTAACAATGTCTATTTTTGAAAGGACCAAAGCCCCCACCCCCAACTCCATCGACAAGATGGCATCCTGGGAGTCTGCCCATGTCATCCGTATCTAAATCCACAGTTGGTGCAATGCAAATATGAACTGCTAGAAGCTAATGCAGACTGACTCTTCATGGTGCTGATTCACTGACAGTGAAATATGAAAACTGCATTTTCACTTTCAAAAAAAAAAAACTCACTCAGCAACATGATGAAAACCTTATATGAGACCTGCGTCCTGCATGATGGAAGTACCGGTATGTGAGCTGTGGTTGATAGTTCTTTGCAAACAGTTTTTACATATCAGAGGACTACCATATTCACACACAGGGTACCTGAGAGTGTCTATTATCATAATCTGTAAAAAACAAACAGACAAAAAAACAGTTTTGACAAGTTAACTCGTCAACGGTCCTGAACGTTCAGCGAAAGAGTTGAAGAGCCTTCAAAAAGTGGTATTTCCATAATCTGTCCCCTGTCCGTCTGATGAAGGTTTAATACTGAAACGTCACAAATCAATACATTCCTTTTTCAAGCGAAGACAGTGTGCAGGAGTTTCTAACAAAATGAAAGTAAATAATATAAGTGGATGTTGAAATATAATAACACCATTATAACTTATTAATGTATTTTTCCTATTTATAAAGTTTCGGACAGGGCAGAGGATCTGTTCATAACAGGAATGAACAGCAAAAAAAGGTCCTCAGGAATATTTCGATGCGGCCCAGTGGTTAAGTTCCACTGTGGAGCTGGATCATGTATCTGCTCTGTACTGTAGGCAGTCCGCCTTGGGAGTACAAACACAAAAACAAGGACCAGAGATTTGGGGGAAATAAGTCCCTGTAAAGGTTTTCCTCAACAATACACAGGGAGTTCAAAGCCAAACGAGTGGCAGAGCAAATATCCCATATCCCAGGTTCCTCCTGCCGGAGCCTTTTAGCTCGAGGCAAAAAAAAAAAAAAAAAAAGCAGCGCTGAGATCTGGGGAACTAGAGAGCTTTATCGATTTGGACATTCCTTAAAGGTTACACTGTCTCACAACCGCCTTCCCTGCAGACAAACAGAAAGAGAGACGGAGAGACGTCCAGCAGGGCCTCGCCATAAAGGCAGGAGTACTTTTTATTTTTTTATTTTTTGGAGGGGAGGGGGGGTCTTTTAATTTCATGCACGACAGCTCTCACATTTGTTTCCCTCCCTTTCCTGTTCGCCTCTTCTATCTTCTTTTTTTCCCTCCTCCTTCCTCTAATGTTGCTCTCTGCCTCCCACGCATCCAACCCCCCCACACACCCTTTTCCCCCTTTTCTCCATCTCCAGGGTTCACATTCAAAT
This sequence comes from Trachurus japonicus, assembly GCF_045865225.1. Classification (NCBI taxonomy): domain Eukaryota; kingdom Metazoa; phylum Chordata; class Actinopteri; order Carangiformes; family Carangidae; genus Trachurus; species Trachurus japonicus. Next base: position 35,228,746 of record NC_140916.1, read on the forward strand.
GACGCTGCATCCTGAGCCATCCGGATGGGAGCGAAGGCACGGAAACAATGTTCGTTTTGAACCTTTCCTTTTTAAGTACTGTAGGAGCGAGGCACTTCAGCCTTATGTAAGCAATTTATTCTGCAGTGCTGATACAGCTGAGTGATGCGATGCAGTTCGCACACAGAAATTACAAGGCTTTTGAAACTTGGGCCTCCTGATTTATATGTATTAAATGTTATTGCCCCCCCCTATAAATGGTGCATCCCGTTTTAATTATGCGGGCGATAATAACCTTCTCCTGGTAATAGTCTCTTCTGAGTTGTATTCTGGAGAAGAAGGGAGGAAAAAGCTGACAGATATGCGTGAGGGAGGCTGGTATGCTGCAGAGCTGGGGGAGCAGGGGGAGGGGGGAGGAGGCTGGTGTATGTCAAATGTGATTACAGAAAAAAAAAAACAAGGTAATTAAGCATAGCAATTTTGGCTGGAAATTTCAAACCTTTAGCCTTGAAGAGCTGCCAAATCAGCCTCCACTCATTCCTCATTCAGTCAAGCAGGGGAGGTCAGAGGAGAGGGGGTAGTGTGGTGGTGGTGTGTGTGTGTGTGTGTGTGTGAAGTTGGACTACAAGTGATATGCTTGACCCCTCACCCCCTCCTGTGAGTCAGATGAAGAAACGGCACTCAACGGCCGGTCGCCTCCAAAGGGTCAAGTGTCGCTTCCACCGGTTGGAGGAGCGGAAATTGGAGGTGGCGTCTTGATGGGGGGGGGGGGGGCTTTCCAGTCGCTCCCGTGCGGTGGAAAGTTCTGTCACTGGATCCTCATTAAGCAAACCCTGTTAAGAGACTTAATTAGTACGATTTAGCCACAGTAATTGCTCCGAGCAGGGTAGAGAGCGCTGCGGTTTCATGTTTCATGCGTGCTTATCGGAAACCAGCATACGAACCCCTGACAGGTTTTTTTTCCCTGTGTTGTACCAGTCAAGCATGTGCCAAAGGAACTCTCTAAGTCTGCCATTCTTTTTTTTTTGCTCCAGGACAACCCTCAACTTCCTGTCACATTCTATTTTTTTAAAGGGATAGTTCACCCAAAACTGAAATTTCACTCATTATCTCCTCACCCTCATGTGGACTAAGGGCTGGGAGAAGTTTCAGAGTCCTCCGTGGCTTCTCTGAGTTACAGGGGGTCTCGGCGTAGCAGTGCATGTCCATATAACGGTTGCTTGCTGCTTTAAAGGGATATTTCAACATTTTGGGAAACTCCCCTATATTGCCATAATCCCTAGTCATAGGAGTGGGTTCATTACCTTTAATTGTCAGTGCAAGCTGTTTTTAGATCGGCGGGGCAGAGACGTGAGCTGAAATTTACTTTCGCATTTCCCTCATCAAACTAAATACACAATCCAACAACTCCAAAACTCTCTCATGGACAAGTTGTGACCTGCACATTCACCACGCTATGAAATAATAATGGAACGTTTCGAGACGGAGTTGTTTTTTGAGGTACCCAGAAATACTTTCAGACGTGGCTGCTATTTGCTTCATGTGTTGTAATGTTGCATAATTATATGTTATTAGTGGAACGAGGTTCTTATATACAAGACGTGAGAAAAGTCAGAACTTCTGAGGGAGACCAAAGCTTCCTGTCTAAACATGTCAAGGTACTGACTTTTCTCACGTTACATAATGTCTTGTATATAAGAACCTTGTTCCACCATTTTTTTTGGAAACAGACAATATTAACCTTTGGACCTTATTATACATTATTATCTCATAGCATGGTGAATATGCAGGTCACAACTTGTCCACTAGAGTGTTTTGGAGTTGTTGGATTGTCTATTTAGTTTGATGAGGGAAATGTGAAAATACCGTGTGGCTTGCGCCTCTGCTCTGTCGATCTAAAAACAGCTTGCACTGACAATTAAAGGTAATGAACCTACTCCTAAAACTATAGGGATTATGGCAATAGGCAAATTTGCCAAAATACTGAAATATTAGAGCCAATTTTCCGACAATTTGCCCGTCACGAGAAGCCGCCACCACGGCGTGCCGTCTGGGTTCCTCTCCTTCTCCTCCGTCTGCGGAGCAAACAGACAGCAGGGAGCCGTGCATAGATAGATAAACCAGACGGTTGCAGTGCTTCACCAGGCAGCGATCCCACCGCTCATCTTTCCCCAGCACTCCGTCTGCTGTACATCGTGCAGGTCAATCTCGGGCCGCTTCCCACCGGCTTCCCTTTTTATTTATTTTTATTTTGCTCTCATTTGCTGCTTGATGCTGCTGCTTAGCAATAAAGCTGCTAAACCGCAGTGTGAGCCCTCACAGCCGCAGCGTTTGGCTTCGGGGGTAATTGCGCTGGAGTTTCCTCCAAACGCTCCAATTCCCTTAATTATTAACAAGTGTTATTGTAAATTATGGATTATTAGCTTCCCTCCATGACATGGGGCGGCCGGAGCGCTGCCTGGCGATGCCGGTGAATGGCGGGAACAGGTGAGATGAAGGGAAAGCGACAGCGTAATGAGCCAAAAGAGGACAAGAGCTACAAGACAGTGGAGGGAGGGGGGGAAGCGTCGAGGAAGGGACGGGGGGGGGGGGGTGTTCGTTGGGGTGCTGAGTTCTGCAAGGATCAGCAAGCTTCCACAGCTGCCCCCATTTACCCCATTCAATCATTTAGCTGTTCCACTGTGCACTGCCTAGCCCAACTTAGCCTCCTGCAAAATTACTTCCATATCATTGGTGTGCTTTTTCATTTAGATGCAGTTAAGATGAGAGAGGCCGGGGTGCATGAATGGTTTTTTTTTTCCTACACTGTCAACACTATTTTTTCATCTTTGATTTAACGTGGAGTGTTTTTTTGTTTGTTTTTTTGGGGGTGGAGGGAGGGGGGACTAATTGAGTGGGTCAAAGGCAATGCAAAATGTTTGTGCAAAGCCGTCATCATTAAATCATTACAAGACACTGAATATGGATTTGTGTCGTTTAATTCAGAGGAGGGATGCTAACTGAATACAGGCCATGTTGTTTGTAGGCGCTGCCGAATCTGTGTGTGTGTGTGTGTGTGTGTGTGGTTGTTCATTTATTTTGCACTTTGCATCTTTGTCTTGACCACCAGTGTAAAAAGCTGAATGGTCACATTCACTACCTGTCCAACCGTTTCAAGCATCCTAAACATGCTAATGGTTGTTTCTTAATGTCATGTATTATTGTATGTATATTATAGTTAAATACTATACAAACACATTTACAGTTACTTGTTACTTTTCACCATTTCACATAAAGCTTGAAGTAGCAACACACACACACACACACACACACACACACACACACACACACACACACACACACACTGTATAGGCACTTACAAAATAATTACATTACCTCGACTGAATGAATGGATGCATTAACATACAGGTGCAGTATTTGTGGTTGTTCAGGTTGTAAATTTGCTCCAAATCTGTTCAGTTTTTTCATTTTACACATTGATACATTGGCTCATACAAACCCCAATCAGGGGTCAATGCACACAGTCATAAAGTAAACAATACACTGCTGCTGTTTGGTTTAGAATCGTCAGATCCTACTCTCGCCCTTATTTTGAAACTACACAGTCTGAGGTGCTGCTGTCAGGGTTATAATGCGTATAACAGAAATAATGATCACAAAATGAGAATAAATGTTGAAGTAGAAGCTTAAAATATAACACATCATACTTAAAACAGGTTTATGGGTAAATAAATATTATAATTAATTGTAGAGATTGATTAAAAAGACAACAATTCATCGTTTCTCTTAAATTGTGAATTACGTAAAAAAAAAAATGCCTGAAATAATCTGCTGATCATCCAAGTTTGGGATGGACTGCTCCTGCCTCCCAGGTGGAAGAGACTGACAATGGATAATAAGATGATGATGATCTAAAATGTTTTATCTGACTTCTATAATATGACAGAAAGTGTACTTTAAGTTTTAAAGCCTTGATTTGTTACCTTTATTCTTTCAGTTCACATGAGTTTGGCTTAGCTGACCTGTGGTTGAAACTTGATTGTTTACGTCTTGTTCCGCCTTGAGAGAGAAGCGGATTGCTAACAAAAGAGAATACAACAATGGACAAATTCTTCATTTTCCGTTTTCCCCCCGTTACCGCGGTGTAACACTGCTGCTTGTTACCAAGTCCTGTCCTGTTAGGTGGGTGTGGTTTCTGTCTGGAGAGTTCTACACCTACAAGCCATACCTCATCACTGACAACTGTAAATCCTCCAGGATTTCCTCCTCTCATCCCAACATTGTTCAACAACCACAGTGTTTTGTACGATATTTTCCCCCATGCGCTCCAGAACTCCAGAACCGGGCCCCACATCCTCCTTCACCCTCCAATCTTCAGTCATCAGCCGGCCACTGTCTGCATTGGGATTTAGATTTGGACTCACCTCATCACCCCAATTCCCTCTTAAGTCCTGGATCAGCTCTTCCACTCCATTAGAGCTCCATTCTTTATTCTCTGGCACCTGGCCTCTGTAGCCCCCCCCCACCACCACCACCCCCACCCCCCTTAGTTCCAGCTCCAGTACCACAGCCCCCCATTTTAAATCCTATTGCACACCCACCTGTGATTCCTGCTTTCGGGTCTTCAATCAACAGTCAGATGTGTCACTTTAGCCACAACCCCAGAATATAGATGATGTTTATTAGGTTACACATAGTCAAACTAATGCAGTGTAGTCACAGACTGTAAATTAAAGCAGAAGTAAGCGGAATATTTGTGTTAATATAAGTCTTAAATAGTTGTATCTTCCGACAGCAATCACTTACATAGAGTGTTTGGACCGAAACACGGGTCTGTCAGTCCCTCTGCTCTGCTCTGAGCCGAGGAGAAAACATTTATCGTATCCTACAGTTTTTATCCAATGAGGAGAGAGAACGGCATGAAGGGCTGTGTGTGCAGCCAAGGGACGCCATGAATGTGGTGACGTCGGGACGAGGACTGTTATGGTGCATTCAAGGCAGCCCGTAACTCGTGTTTTTCCGACCTGTGAAGTCGTACCAGTTCGATCTGGTACGAGTTCACGGGTTGGAAGTTACGAGTGGCCGTTATAGCGCACTTTCACAGGAAAAACAGGTCGGAAAAACACGAGTGGGTTGCCTGAAACGCTACAAAGTCGTAAGCCAACTGTTGGCTCTAAGACTGTGGGTCATCTGGGCAGCAATAAACGTAGTACGGCAGCTTGCCTAAAATAGCCTTGTAGATTAAGGTGTACCAGTGCAATAACCTTCGAGTATTAAGGGAAGAAAATCCTGTAAGTGTGTATAAAGTGCAATGGTGGGTTCTGAAGGCTGAGCCTGTTATGTATCTCAGAGCAGCATGATAAATAGGATCCAGTTTTGCTTTTGCAAATGTGGGCCCCATATGTGGCTTGCTGGTAGCCCATATGGGCTAGATGGGCAACCATAGTAGGGGCCTGTATGGATTTATGCACCCAGGATCCATATAGGCCCCTACTGTGGTAGCCCATAGCCCATAGCATTGCTGTTGGAAGCCTTGATAACAATACTGTATAAACAAGTGTCTTATATAAACAGTCCTCACAAAGGCAGAGATTAGCTGTGGAGACACAAACAGTTTTTGTAGCTGGGTGTAAAGCATGTTTATTTCTACCATGAAGTTTGACATTTTAACATGGGAGTCTATGGGCACTGACTTACTGTTGGAGACTTACTCTAGTGGCCATTAGAGGAACTGCACACACACAGTGTAAATTTATCAGCTTTTACGAGAGTCCATGTTCAGCTTTTTCAGAGGGATGTTGATGATGCTTTATGGTCATTTTCGGGCTGCGGTTTATGTTGCTGTTGATCTGTTTTACACCATACAGACAACATTTTATCCTGCTCTCCTCTGTGCACTGCAGCTCTGTTCAGCAGCAACAACCATCTCTCTTCTTTTTTTATGTTTAGCTTTGTAATGAGCTTTGTAATTGCTGGTTTTGTTAAGTGCTATAAAAATAAACTTCATCATTATTATTTTTTTGTTCTCGTGGCGTCTTCTGCGCAGCTCCTGTCCGCGGGTTATGCCTCTATCACTATGTTTAAAGACTGCAGTAGATACACCCCGGGGCTGATATAGGCTTAGGGCACCAGCACGGCATAAATTCTATACTGGATTAACATCTTCGCAACCTTCATCATCTAATTAGATGTATAAATTCAGACTGGTGGTAGGGAAAGACAGAACCAGGAGGAAAGAAAGTGTGAAATATGAGGAGGGGAGAGCTGAGAGGAAGATAAGAATCAGCTTGAGACACAGGTTCAGACTAATAATTTTCCAGATGACATTAGAAATTTGAAATAATATTAGTCACGCAGGAACCCCGAGACGCCGCGCTCATTTTCCCACATCCCCTTCTATCCCTGCGCCTTTGTTTCCTAGCCTCATTAGCAGTACGGTTTTATATCTTATTACATCAGCTGCTTATTGGTGAGAATCAAAGGCAAATCTGTACCACTGCTTTCTCTTTCATGTTTGTCCCTTTTGTCCCACTTCTCCCTCCTTTCCTCCCACCCTACCCCTCTGTCTCTCCAAAGGATGTTAAGTTTTCTTTTCTTTTTTCTCCCTTCTTTTTTTTAATGACAGCTGAGAGGATCCAGAGGTTTAATAGGAAATTGCGACTGTCGCTCAAAGGATCTGGGATTATTTGGCAGAGAGAGAGAGAGAAATAAGAGGCAGGAAAGAGGAGAAGAACAGTGAGCCTGAGGGATGTGTTATATTGAAGGAAAAAAAATAAAATCTGGTTTTGGTCAAAGAAAGAAATTAACTGTTTAGTGCGTTTAATAGCCACACTGGTTTGACTCCATGAGGCAGTCACTCACACAGCCATACGGCGCGTAGAGCAGTGTGCATACGGCAGATTATGGCGAGGTGAAGCCGTTCTCTATGGGTTTCTTTGGGAGATGTTATATGGATAATGCACATTATTTGAAGCCTCCCTCTACACTTCCCCCTAAATGTTACTGTTAGTGCATAGAGCCGGATTGAGCCTGACAGCCACTGCGTTCTGTTCATTAGCCTGAAACAGTCCGCCTCCCATGGAGAGCTGTGTTTACCGTCAACACCAACAAGCACACACACACTGTGATTATTACCATGGAGACCTATGTTATGGACTGACAAGCATAACGGTGGATATTGCCTCTGAAAATGATGAAAAACAAGGAACATAGGTGGAATATTCCCCCCCCCCAAAAAAAAATGTAGCATGTTGCAGTTTTGGAGGGTCAGATTTGAAGTGAGGGGTGTCAGTGTGTGTGTGTGTGTGCACATCTCAGCCACTGGACGGTTGGAGGGTCATTCAGGCTGAATACTGAGCTGTGTGTGTTCGCTTGAGCGAGGCTGGAGCCACACACACACCACAGAGTGCTACTCCCACCTACTGGACAAACAGGGAACTGAAACATACACACACAGATACATACACACACACTACCACTGCTGCCTCGTACCACATCCTGTAAAAGACAAAAAACCCCACAATCCACTTTCACATTTCTCAAAACACTTTTCTTGAAACCTTCAAGTTTTATTTGTGCTCAAACTCAAACTCATTTTCGGATCAGACAAAAATAAAAACACCACTGAGTGTTCATTACACACTACATAGACAAATGGAAAACACAGTCTTCAGAGCACGGAGCTCCAGAAATGGTTACTGATTATAAAACAGTCTAAACAGCTTTAAATGATTTCCAAAACATATTTACATTTTGATTGGTCTAGCCTGTCTCACAGTGATGAGAATGGTACTCATCCATTGTCAAGTGGGGAAATCCACTTGTTTTACAGTAGTTCTGATAACTGGCTTAAAAATAGACTTACTCTCTATGGAGGAAGTATCTACTACTCTACAAAAACTGGACAGTGGACTTGAAGCTCATTTTTGACCACACTGTATCTTTTGTAGACATGTATGTTGGAAATAAAGAAATATAATATGGAAATGTGATTAGTATTGAATAGTTTTTTAACCCTCCTGTTCCCTTCTTCCATCCTTACTTCCCGTCTTCCTTACTTCTTCTTCCTTCCTCTTTTGATCCAATTGACCTGATCTGTTCCCTATCCCATCATCTTTCTTTCCTTTCCTTTCTTCCTTCTAATTCCTTGAACAAATCTGTTTCTTCCCTCCATCTTTCTTTCCTTCCCTTCTCTACACAATTCTTTTTCCCTCCTTTCTTCCTTCCTTGAACAAATCTGTTCCCTCCCTCCATCTTTATTTCCTTCCTTTTTCCCTTCCTTCTTTCCACAATCCTCCCCCCGCCTCCCTTCCTTCCTTCCATTATTCTTTCCTTTTTGATCCAATCTGTTCCCTCCCTCCTTCTATCTTTCCTTCCTTTTTTCCCTTCCTTCCTTGACCCAGGAGGAGGTAAGTATGACTTATGCTAATCTGTAATGAAAATTAATATAGAAATGCAACTAGACCCCCCACCACAACCACCTTTTAATTTGTCAATTACGACAGTGTTTCTTGCAATGGTACAATGTGGTGGTGAGTTGTTGGAGCCAAAGAGCTTAAAGGCTCAGACAGACAGTCATTCAGGGTGGCTGGACTGCAGTTACAGCTCAGCATTGTACTGTACCTCTTACAGTCAGATGGTGAAGGAGATACAACTTTTCTTTCTCTGGGTTCCATAGGTTTGTCATGACTGAGAAGTTTCTCCTCTCAGCAGCTTACACAGAGGTGACACACATGTTCACTTCAACACCCATGACTGGAAACGTGGATGTTATCTTCTCATACTGTGCCAACAGAAGAATATCCCAGACACTCCCAGTATCACATGGTATAATCACCACATTGTGAGTCAATATCAGCAGTCAATTGTGAGCTTTGAAAGGAGACATATGGAAATATCACAGTTTTAAGGCTCTTTAACATATATTTGGGTGTTTGTCTTGCCTTTCGGCCTGGAAAATGTGAGAATTGACACAACAAAAAAAATTGTATTTTGCAGACTCTCTAGTGGTTACAGTAATTCGCATTTAAAGGGACAGGCACTGAAACCAGCCATTCTGATCAGGGCTGTTTTGAACAGATGAAAAAAGAGCTGCAATGTTTGATCCTTGAGGTATTTTGACTGAAGCATGTCACAGACATGTCTTTAAGACACCTGGGAACTATTTTCATTTGTGGAATAGGGACAGAATATGTCTCCTTTAAGGTTGGTCATCAGAAACATAGCACAATCTAATATGACTTGGTATGACTGAGCTGCAGAGTGACAGTAGTCAACAAGTGCTCAACATATTATGCATTTTAATCTGTGAAATACGTTATTTTAATTATTATGTAAGAATTCAATTTATTTATTCAGTCAATCTTATATACAGTATTATCTATTTATTCTTATTGGACACTTTAAAACTGTCAGCTTCATGGTGACTTTGTTTGGGCCATGCTTTGCTTAGCTTATGTTTGTGTATGTGCACGTTCAGATACTGTATTATGTCATGTGCCTGTGGCTGTGTCTGGCACATATTCGCTCAAGCCAGATCCCCTTGGGGACAATAAAGGTCACAACATACAGCAGGCGGCTCAGGAAGTAGAGCGGGTTGTCCACTAACCAGAAGGTCGGTGGTTCGATTCCAGGCTCCTCCTGGCAACATGTCCAAGTGTCCTTGGGCACTGAAACCCCGATGTGTCCATTGGGCGTGTGAATAGTTAGATTCCTGTGCTGTGCCTACAGTGTAAAGTGCTTTGAGTGATCCGAGTGACTAGAAAAGCGCTGTATAAGTGCAAGTCCACTTACCATTTACTTTTGTTATGTTACAGTGCTGATCTATGATATCACATCCAAAAAGGAAAATCTGTATTCAAATCTTTGGTTCTGTATCAGTGACACTTGAAGAGATGACATTTCTGGTCCCTTGAACCACAATACAGTTGAAAAGTTTTTCCGTCAAAGTCAAGCAAAGATGTCAAGGACTATTCATAAGGACTTAGGAAAAAGACGACCTCTGTGCAGAGAAAATCCATCTGCACTCATGCCATGCTTTTTTCTTTTTAAACTAATGTCATTTATAGGACAAGGACAATAAATCCTCATTTCCTAGCCTTGAAAACAAAACAGGACTGAATGTTACAATTAAATGACATGAAAAACATCCATTTATGTCTACTTGTATTTCCCTATCATAGTTTATTTTTATATGAGCCATAGTAATGACAAATACAGCCGTTAGGGTAAATTATATTTAGATGTTTTTATATGGCATGGGCTCTTCAGACATTCCTATACAATTTGAACATAATCACAGTTACACACTGCACACAAGGGGATGTGAATTAGTGTAACAACAGTCGTAATGTTTTTTTATGATTATGATACATAAATAGTAAATAGGATCAGCTTTTTCTTCAAGGTGACACCAAACAGATTTGATAAAGAAGAAATCTTAACTGTATGGATTCAGGCTTAACAAACATTAAACAGCTGCTCTGTTTCTATATTTATGTGGGTCTGCTGTGGTGAATCTCCAGTCAGTCATCCATTTAAATGTGAAGAATTGAGACAACATTTCTCCCTTTCCTTTTGTAAAGGAAGGTGAAGAAGGGAAGAAGCAGGTAGAGAACAGGAGCTGAGTTAATAGCTGTTGCTCAGATAACTTTCCGGTCACTTCACTCAGTTAGGAACTGTTCTGAGCAAAACACAACAAAGATGAAGAGCATTAATGAACATTTAAATTGACAAAAGGACAGAGAAGGGAAAATAAATTAGATTAACTTGCTCAATGCACTTTAAAACCTTACATTAAACTTGCTCATATCATAATCTATGTATGCGGTGTAATCTGCAGTGTAACTTGATTTACTGTAATTTCCGGACTATTGTGCGCACCTCTATATAAGCTGCACCAGCTAAATTTTAAAAGAAAATACATTTTGTACATATATAGGCCGCACTTGAATATAAGCCGCAGGTTTTCGTGTTGTAATATTTACACAGAAAGACAGTAGGGAACTACGCAAGTCCGCTCGCTTTTCCACTGTTTTGGTTACGCTCCTCTCCTCCATGTGCATTTGTTGACAACGAAGCCGGCGAAAAATGCAAAAAAGTGCAACCAACCTCCAGAGTGGAAATCTTGCGTTGCGTGTAAAGGGTGAAAACGCAAAACCTCTGCTCCGATTGCAATGACCTGAGGAGGACATGGAGGGCAGCATAACAATGACCGGAAATTAAGAGTAAGAAGAAGAATATAGGCGTGCGGAGTTGGTGGTGCTGTGTGTTGTGCGGCACGCTGCCACCTATGCATACAACATTGAATTACACAGACTTTTGCGTCACCGTATGCACACAGATTTCCACACCAAAAACGCTTGTCTAAGCGCGGAATAAAAAGTGAGGACGCGACGCCACTTTTGTATTTTCTGTGCGGATCGTTTCCGTATAAACGTAGCCTTAGTAATGAGAAAACTGTCTTGTAACTGCACATCTGTCAGCAGCTGCTCCAAACAGACACATCACCAACTTTAATTTGAAGGAACAGATTTTTGTTAACAGTGACTTTACTGCACCCAAACATTAAGCGGGTGCTGTCTTATTGCTCAATCGACCCCCCACAATATTTGTTTGCAGAATGTTGTTGTTGGCTGCGATATTATCCAGAGGATACGAGCAGAGGCTTTTTTTTCTTCTTCCATAGCCTATTGCCAATTCATTCGGGGGGGTCAAAGCGGGTCAAACGACTCGGCAAGCGACGCGGGTTAAAATCGCCTTTAATCGGCTCCGCTCCGATCGGCTTGCAGTGGGAACGCCAGACCCGGGTCAACCCACTAATTTACGTGATGACACTGAACGTTACGTGACGCTACGTCATCGCGCCGGTCGCGTCTCTTATCACTTACCAAAACAAAGCTCTGCTCCGCTCTGCTCTAATCCGAGACTGGGATCAAAAGATCAGAGAAAACTGACCAAAAACGATAGAAAAAACGAAAAGAAAAGAAGCGACAGTCTGTTTAACTGACGTGTTGTGCCGTGGACGTCCGTCATCCGGCCGCAGCAGACTCTCTGTCCTCTGCGGTCCTGGTGCTCCAGGTCAGCCAGCCAGAGAGTCTGCCTCGGCGGACGGACACTCCGCGGCGGGCGGCTGTGGCATGACTGTGTGTGTCTCTTGCACCGCGGATGAGAGCGGGGCGACTGGTTTATGCTCTGTCTGATCCCTCAGCGGGGGGTCAGACTCGGCTCATTTTGGTCAATGGGAAAGGGGCCAAATGCCGATTGTTAGCGGGTCGACCCGCGTTTAAAAAACCCGCGTCGACCCGCTAATTTTAGTGGGAAAACGGCTAGTGACTGAAATGCTGGTGGGGGGTGGGGGGGAAACAGCGGCGAAAGCTGGATGTGATCGCTCAAAACTTATTAACAATGTATTTAATGACCGGTGAGATGACCTAAGTCTTTGTGGTTGATGCTCTGTACAGTGTCCAGTCTTGTTGTTGAACCGGTGTTTTACCCTCCAGCTCCGTGGATCTAGTCACTGTAAACTATGAATGATCTTTGTGACTGCCTCTCTTTGATATCGCCAAACTTCCGGGTCACAGAGCCACACAACGCGGACATTTAACGATATAAATGATGGCGCTTGCGAACATCCGTGTCAGCGGACTGTTTGGTGCGTGTGTGGCTGCATTGTCACTGCTGACTTCCAAGCAGCTGTTGTTGTTGATGTTTAGCACTACCTGGAGCAACAACAACAGTCGCTGCAGCTTCTACTGAGAGCGGGTCAGACGTAACGCACGTGAGACAGACACACGGACCGACCGCGCAGATGTCGCGAACATCGTTAAACTTTTCACAGTAATGAAAAAAATGGTTACATGCTGCTATTCCGACATGCCACTATTTCGACATTTGACTTCTAATTGTCGGAATAGCGGCATTAACATTATTTTTCAAGCGTCCCACTATTCTGACTTTTTTTTTTTCATTGTCGGAGTAGCGGCACTTTACCATTTTTCAAACAATCCGCTTTTCCGACATTGATTATGTTGTAGTCAGACGTGTCCTTCTGATTTTTTTTTTTTTTCCATCTGAGACACTGTTTCTCATACACAAATACATAGGCCTATTAGAGAGAAGAAAAAACAAACCCGCCAAGTTTAAAAACACACCGGCAGCAGCGCCCGCTGATCTGCAGCTACTGAGACTGTTATTATTCTGTCACCTGAGTTAACGAGGTGCACGTGTGTTTGGAGCTGACGAGAGAATAAAGAGTGAGACAACGCGGCCCTGAGGAGGAACTGTGAAGGACTCAGCTGTAATGGAAAATGACCTAAACCGAGTCCAGTAGAGCTGTAACTGTGTAGTGGAAAGACGTTCAAAGTAATGGTAACTATCGTCCTGCTTTACATTGTTTTAACATAGGTAAAAGAAAAAAAAAAGATTATCTGGGATAAAGGGGCAGATTACATAAGACTATTCTTCTTTCTGCTCCCTTTTGTTGAGATTTGGGAGGTTTTTGTTTTTATTGTAGCTTATCAAAATGCAAGATCATTTTTCTGACTGATTCTCCGCGGCGCTGTCCGTGGTGCTGAAGGTGACAGGTTAACTTGACGTCCAAATCTCGCGTGATTTGCGCCGGCGTCAGCATGCGTCAGTGCGGTTACTGCGAATCACGCGAGATTTGGACGGACCAGGAAGAGGAGCTTCGAGAAGCTTCCGCTACAAACAAGCTTAAAATATAGACTTATTTAATTTTTTTCGGGACAATTACGCAATTTTGGGCTTCAGCACAAGACGGACATTACATACGAGCATCATGGAGGTATTTGGATGTTTTTTTGTGTGTGTTTTTTTACGAAGAGCTCCGGTGTCCCTTTGCAACCGTTATATGGACATGCACTGCTATGCCGAGACCCCCTGTAACTCAGAGAAGCCACGGAGGAATCTGAAACTTCTTCCAGCCCTTAGTCAACATGAGGGTGAGTAGATAATGAGCGAAATATCATTCTAGGGTGAACTATCCCTTTAACTTTTGAGATTGCTACAGCAACAGTTGCAGCAGTTTGCCATCGTTAACAACCGGAAATTAGCTAAGCGTTAACTTGTTGGCTTCTGGAGTCATCGAAACTATGCCACGATTTCCAGTCCTTCCCCCTTTAAAACCACGCAGCAGGAAGAACAACTTGCAGCAGCAAAGGAGAAGATGGCAGAAAGGTTATTGTATTACAAGAAGCTTCTGAGGAGTAACGTTAAATAGAAAGAGAGAACACTGTAGCCTATGATATTTTGTGTTTTCCATCTGTCCTCCTCTCATAAGAATAATTACCATAGAATCACCCCACAGGCTGAATGGAAACCTATAGAAAGAGAGAAGAGTGCTGCCAGTCACCAGAGCACAGTTTCCATCATCTGTATGATAATTCCTTAATCTTCTATGCATTCATATTTAATATCCCAAAAATATTGCATAATATAAAGTGTTGCAATGTTTGCTTTACAGATGAGTGAAGAGCGGAAGCATAGGTTTTCTATTTGGTTTTAAATTTGTGAAGACACTACATAATATTTGTCACTCTACTCTGATTTTTATTTTTGCTCCATTTATAGATGAACTACGTATACCTGCGGTGGTGTGTCGAGAGTCATCCATTCGATCCAATCCCACAGTGGTTGAACTACATTGTTTCCAGAGTGTCTCTGAAGCAGAAAGACAGCCCTGAGACAAATAAACTTCTTCAGGAGCTCTGGGGGAAGTTAGCAAAGGATTCCACAAAGATACTGTCAAGCACTCAGGTGTAGCCATTTATTTGTTTGTATAGGCCTATATGCTTGTGGAGAGAGAACAATGTGCTTGTTGACTGCACTGTCCTGAACCAAAACCAGATCAAAGTGGTACGAGCGGTTACACCCCGCCTTTCCGAAGCCCCGCCTTTCCGACAATAGACTTCCATTCATCGTAATAGCGGGGTTTTCTATTTTTTCTAAAGACCCCGCTACTCCGAAAAGGCCAGTGGGGGAAACCCCCCCACTCCGAACGGACAGACGGACCTAATCAGAAAGGAACCAGAGGCTGTGCAGTGCGCAGTGATCCTTTTTTCCTTTTTGGGGTCAAACGGATCATGTGCATAATTAACTGCAAAACAAGCAAATACTTCATACTGTATTAATGACATGTTCATTATGCTTCTAGCCTGTCTAGCCTCTACCTGGTCTTTTTACTAAACTTAACCAACTCCTTTCTTCATTGCCTAAATCCAACCAAAGCATCTCCCTCAGTCAGCTGTCAGCACGAGCGGTGGCTGCTGCAGCCTCGCGCCCCTGTGAGCTCAAGCCGGCTTCAGCCGTGCTCGAGCGGAGGAGGGGGGGGGGGGAGAGAAAAAAAGTGTATTTCTATTACTGTGTGGGAGATCTCCAACAACGGAGTCTGGGAGAAAGCAAGTGGGACAGATCTGCCCAGTCCCTGAGCAGCGCACGTTTCACAGACAAGCCACAAAGCAGAATGTAAACAACGTCACGCGGTTCAGCACCTTGGACAGCTGCGGGGGGGAGGAGGGGGTGTCGGAGTAGCGGTGTTTCGAAGTGGGGGTATTTCGGAACAGCGGGGTGTCGAAGTGGAGGGTTGTCGGAATGGAGGGCTGTCCCCGGTACCAACGTCTTCTCTTCCCAGACACACAGGATTTGAGTTGAAATGAGGAGCTACCAGTACGATACTTACTCATTTCACTACAAAAATGTCAATAAGGCAGTCCCTCCAGGATTTTTTTGGTGATTGTTGCAGCCTAAAATGCCTGATTTCGCGGCCACATTTAAAACGATTGTTGCGATTAAATTGCCGGAGACAGTGAAAGTAGCAAAAAAGAAGTTGCAGTTTTGTTCTGAATAGTTAAAAATCTAAGGGAAATTGAAAATTTTGAAATGTCACAAAATAATGTGAGGTCCTGTTATACCAGCAATTATTCACTTGTTAAGAAAGGCACACGACAATTACAGAGGGTTTAAAGTTATTTTACTGACAATTAAAATGTCTCTTTAAAAATGATGGTAAAACAAAATGCCAATAAAACCAGTGTGGTTTGCCAATGAGTGATCTAATTTGCGGAAAAGTTGCAGCGTAAAAAATTGCAAGATCGCACAAATTCACAGGGATTGGTTGAATTTGCGTTAATTGTTGCGATCGCGACATCGCAAATTCCTCGAGGGACTCTCTTCCACTTCCGACAATATTTGCCTCCTATGGTCGGAATGGCGGTATTCTTTTTTCTTTTTTCAAACATCCTGCCAAACATCCGTTTTTTCTCCAAAAGACTTTTAACTGGTTGGGTCAGTCAAACCGGGACAAAGGATTTCCCGGTGTTATATACGTCACTTGGCGGGGTTTGTGGTCATGTGACCGGCTGTTTCATTTTTCATGTTTATATAAGGCATGTGGAGTTGACATTGCATCTGGTTAATCATGAAAATATATTTGGTAAAATAATGAATAACCCTGAATGGTGAAATGGTTTCTCTGATATGAGTATGTGTGTTGATAATTGTTTTCATAAGAATATCCGGCTCAGTGGGAGGAGCCTTACCTTTAAAAGAGGGCTGCTTTGGCCCGGCCCAGTCAGTTAGTGTTGTGCTGCTTTGAGCTGTTGCAGAGCTCCTTGTATGTCCTGTGTGGTTATGTTTTGCACTGGGTGAAGCAAATAAATCCACAAAAGGAAATACCTATGTTGTCGACTACGCCATCATTTATATGTCATCTGAACCTGATTTAAGAACCCCGTGACATATGGTCTTAGGCAATGAAGAAAGGAGTTGGTTAAGTTTAGTAAAACAACCAGGTAGAGGCTAGAGAGGCAGACTAGTCCCTGTCTGCGCTCTGCTGCGTAATTACGCACAACCATGTGGGTATTGGGCGCATGGCGTCTGTCCGACTACCCATTTCTCCGACCATACATTTCTTTATTTTTGCGTCCATTAGTCCGACCTCCCACTTCTCCGACTTAAGTAGCCCTAACCCTTAACCTTGCCCTAAACCTAACCTTAACACTGTAGAATGAGTAGTCGGAGAAATGAGCCGTCGGACTTTTGGGCAGTCGGACTGATGTATGCTCCCCGTGGGTATTCCTCTATCAGCATGGCTTAAAGAAGGGAGTCACCTGTTGAGTAACGCACATTTCCTTATTGAAAGTCTTGTCGGAATGGTGGGACGGTTGCATGTCAGAATAGCGGTATGTCGGAATGACAGCATGTAACCCAGGATGCTCACTTCACTAAGTCAGTAATTATACAATACACTTAAACCAACACTAAGTAACTTTTCAACCTTCATATAATCAGTTCCTCCGGGATTTCGCAGGCTTTTTTTGTGATTGTTGCGGCCTAAAATGCCTGATGCAGCCACATTTTGAAAAAATTGCAGTGCATGTTGCAATGTTTTAAGCGCTTTTGTTGCGATTGAATTGCAGGAGACGGCGAAAGTTGCAAAAAAAAAAGTTGTGGTTTTGTTCTGAATAATTAAAAATCAAAGGAAAATTGAAAATTTTGAAATGTCACAAAATAATGTGAGGTCCTGTTATACCAGCAATTTTCCACTAAGGCACAGGAAAATCACAGAGTTGAAAGTTGTTTTATTTTTAATTAAAATGTCTGTTTAAAAAAAGTGGTAAAACAACTGTTTTAAAATGCCATTAAAACAGTGCAGTCTTTGAATAAAAAGGGGAGGGTGGCTACTCAAGTCCAGGGCCAGGGCCTTAGGATGGGGGAAGGGGCACCTGGCCACCAGCTGCTCCGCTCCGGCCCTGCTATGGCGTACTGGATTCCCCCTTGGCGAGTGCTGCGGGGGGGGGGGGGGTGTCACAGCCTCTGGCGGTCAACCAGGACAGCTCACACACTCAGCTTGCGTTCCTTTACTTCACTTTGTGCACGTTGTATCAATTTCTTGCCATCAGCCCAGCCACGCTGTTCCTTCGTGGATTCACTTTCAACCACCGCTCCGTCCCGACTCGCACTCTGCTGTGTAACTCGCGGAAAGCACCGACAATTGGTCCAATTTACGGAAAAGTTGCGGTGATTGTACAAAATTGCAAGAAAGCTAAAATTTGCGGGGATTGGTTTAATTTGCGTTAATTGTTGCGAATTCCTGGAGGGACTGTATAATATTTTCAGAACTTTTGTGACGGTACATTTGTCAGGATCCAGTTCACCTCTGCTCTCTCTGTGTCCATGGTTACTTTTTCCCCGGGGCTGGGCGGGGCATCTACCCTCCTCTGCACACCTGCTGCTCAATCAACTTGATTCTTTGCGCAGCAGTTATAAGCCGGTCTCTCCCTCCACTCTTTGCCAGTTCATTGTTTCAATGCTCTCGGCCCCTTGACCTAGTGATTGACGCATATTTTTTGACTCCAGCTCTGTTTTTGCCTTGTGTTATGGGTCTAGGGGTGTTTGCATGTGTGTATGTTTCTCCAGGTCCCTGTGTCCGCTGCTCGCGTCACGTGCGTCATGAGTCATCACAGGATTTGGCTTTGGGTCGTTGCTGTTTTGTTTGGGGATTGCTTTTCCCCTTTGTTTTTCTTTTAGTTTATGGGTGGCGTCCTCTTTTTGTATTCCGTTTGATTCTCAGTGATTTCTGTTTTGTTTTGTTATTGATTTGACACCACCCGCTACTTCCCCATTATCTTGTTACTTTATTTACATTGTTTAATCAATAAATCCACATACTATTTTCACTTGCATCCCTGCGCATTCGTTTTGTTACCTCTCCCACTCCCCTAGACACAAGGGGGTCGTAACACTTGACTCACCTGTTTTTGTGTTTCCTTCCTCCAGCCCTGCCTCGCCCAGCCCTGTCGTCAGTCAGCTTTTATTCCTTTTTTTGATCCTTGTGTCTGAATAAATAACTTTTGGCACCAGATCTGCATTGTGAGTTCAGTTTTGTTTTTTGAACTCCTGACAGAACGATATGGCCAGTATTTGCAGACCACATCGGAGCATAAGATTATGTTTTTAGAAGTTACCGTAGATGACCAAATAATCGCCCGCGTGCAAATACGCGCCTGTGCTCTAACAGCCGGCGGGGTCCAAGCTCATTTGGCATAATAAACGCCGGTTCAATTAAACGCCCGGGCAATTAAGTGTTTACCATAGTCTTGCACAGAAAACCAAAGTTTTTTTTTTTAACAGTGCTTCACCGGCTCTCACCTCTGTCAGTCAGCCCCTCCTCTCGCTCTCTCTCTCTCTCCCGCATGCAGGCGCACACACAGGCGCGCTAGACTGAGGGATATAGGGATATAGATAAATGCACTAATGTACAGTGTTGAAATTACCGCGATCGACCCCCCCTTCCGTTATCATTCATAACACTGCTCTGATCAGCTCCCTGTGTCGCGGTAACACAGACAAACTGTCTTTTTATTTATTGTCTGATGTCAATAAAGATGCGTCGGGGGAAAAAATAGTTTTGTTCCAGTGTTCCTATGGTGAGCTCCTTGTTCTTTGCATGATGGTCTGGTGCTGCTCATTGCAAAAATAAATTGTAGCCTGTTGCAAATACGCGCCTGGTTCTTATAAACGCCTGGGCTCCAAGTCGATTTAGCATATTAAACGCCCGGGCTAATAAATGGTCATCTACGGTAGTTCCTTTTGGAGATACAGTGGGTATGCAAATATTTTGCCCCTAAACATATTGAGTGCTTTCAGCAGGAAGCCATGGCGACAGACCTCAACGCCCTCTCCATCAACTTTGCTGGCTGATTTGTTAGCGGTTTCTCATGCTGCTACACACTGGCCAGCTCCACATCTCCCTTTTCCAGGATGATGTCTAGTTGTCCCATCGATGTAGTCCACAAAGGCTGAAACATCAGCATCTTTTGAGAAAAACACACCATCATAAAATCCAGCAGCTCCCGGTTGACTCTTAAACCGATACCAAACCACACTGTATCTCAAAAATCACCCACACTTGGTATGAAAAACTAGATCTCCATTGAAATACATTGACATCGGTGGGGCTTTTGAATGGGGATACTTTTGCTTCCTTTCACCCAGCCCAGGAACCACTAACCATCTTTATGTATCTGTGGATCTGGGGCTGAGTTATAGGAGGCAGAATTCACCCCACCCACCTGTAGCAGAACTGGAGATCGGGGCAGAGAGAGCAATCAGTGTTAAACCTCTTAAAATGATGAGGACGCTGTAAGGTATTTTTATATTTTATGTCCTGTAAAACACATACGGATGGGACATCAGAATCAATAAACAAGAACAACACTAATAACAGTTACAGTAGACGTTACAATTTTACGTACTCTACAACATTGCATCCACCTTTAATCTGTGAACACAGTAAACGGACAATAACACTTGATACAGCGACACACAGACAGATGGACTCTCACATCATCTGAACAGCCCACCCTGGAACAGAGCCTGTAGTTTGTTACAGGTGTCCTGGCAAACATCCCTGTTTTCTATTGCTTCAGCACGTGACAGCCGATGGTTGTGCTCGTTACGAAGACCTATTTTGAAAAAGAATCCCTCCAGGATATGTGGATCTTCCGTCCTAACATGAAATGGAGATGTGAAAGTTATATTAATTAATCCACACAACAGATTTAGCAAAAACAGTCAAACTATCATTGGAGGAGCCTACTAACCTTGACTATTGCACGGTGCCCTAAAGTCCACATCAGTTTAAAGTGGCAGGTACACACAACATTATGGAGATGTGGGTGGTGGATTGTGTAGTACTAACCCTATACTTATTCGAGCCTTGCCCTGCATCAGGTTAGGTTTTGGACTTGGAGCCGAACTCAGACATTTGCCCTGAAATGTGGGTTAGGTTTATAGGAGGGTAATTGCTAGATCAATAAATTTGAACAGCGGGCTCAGGCACAGGCTGTCACCTACATCGGGTAATCTGAAATAGTTGTATGTTTAATAACATGTAGTCTGATGTACTAGATAGTGATTAAGATAATGGAAGCATAATAGAAATAAGACAATAATTAAAAGAAAAACAATAACCAATAAAGACAATAAACAATGAATCCATAGGATGAGGGAAGGACAAAAAAATAAGCGAATCATTTTAATAACAGGAGATGGACCCCAGGGAGAGGACACAAGGTCAGGACAGGCAGGGTGAGTGTCAATCTAAATTGTTAGAGGGAATCAAAGAGAGTTAATTAGAGTAGGGTAGATTATTCGGTAGGTTATTTAGACCCAGGGATACAGGTTAAGATTTAGGTAAGATATTATTGATGGTTAGGGTTAGTATAAAATAAAGATTGGGGATAAAATAGGTATAGTATGAAATTAGAAGGTACTACTGCAGATTAAGAGCAAATATATCATCCCACAGGTTAAGGTCAGGAAAAGGCTAAGTTAAGGCATCTAGAAAGGGCTGAGACCTATAAATATTATGAGATAGTTGTAACCCAAAAAAACAATAATAATAAATAATATTAGACATGTCAATAATGTAATGTGAAAATAAGAAAGGTTTATAAGGTGACACATATCTGATTCCCTAAAAATATATAAACACACACAAAAAAATTAGGAAAGAGGGAAAAAGACAAAAGTATTGTTTAATGGGTTAGGAAAGATAAACAAATAAGTGTGCCCAATGTGAAATGTATTTGAAATACTGAATCCCATGAAACTGAAAATGTGCATAAAGGGTTGTATTAGTTTGACCTTTTTTGATATTATTCACGTGCTCCATTATGCAAACTTTTAAGACACTGCCTGTCTCGCCCACATATAAAAGTTTGCATTGTTGAAACTGTACAATGTAAATAACATTTTTGACCTGTGATGCGATGAGCTCTCTAATGGGGTGACCTCTCCCTGAGGAACCGTTAAAAATAAAAGGGGTTCGATTGAGCAACCACGTATCATCCCCTGACCTCTTTCTATCTAAGGCAGTGTGAACCAGACTGTCCTTCAAGTTGGAGTTTTTTCTGTAAGCCATGATTAGCTT
The DNA here is from genome assembly GCF_045865225.1 of Trachurus japonicus. NCBI lineage: Eukaryota > Metazoa > Chordata > Actinopteri > Carangiformes > Carangidae > Trachurus > Trachurus japonicus. Next base: position 35,250,677 of record NC_140916.1, read on the forward strand.
GTAATTTTGAAGGGGCTGGATCTGTTGCTGCACTTGTTGGAAGCTAAGGCCTTGTCCATACGAGCCCGGGTATTTTTGAAACCGGAGTTTTGCTTCGCGTCCACACCAGTGGTGTAATAAAAACACTCCGTACACACGCAACCGTGAAATCCGCTACCAAGTGACGCAATGCACGTGTGGAAGGCTGTTTTAACCAATCAAAATACAGTGGAAACCGCTTGGATCAAAAGGCTTGGGAGGAATCATTTCTATACAAATGCTGTTTAAATAATTCGTTATCAAGAAATCCTCTTATAGTGTTCATTTTTGGTCATTTTATGGATGTAAACATGCGCAAAAACCATTTCAAAACTACGTGTTATTATAGCTTTATTTCACAGACTCCAAGTCCAACAATTAAATATTAATTAATTTAATAAAAATGTAGCCTATTTATTTTATTTTCGACGATGTCCCTTTGACGTGCACTGCTGCAGCAGCCTGCACATGTTGCTGCGCTGTGTCTTGACTCTTGTGCTGTGTGTTGTGCTGTGTGCATCACCTGGCTGGCTGAGCTGTCGGTGCTTCGCAGCTCTTTATCACTGGCTGTTGTGTTGTCTGTCAAAACATGTATGAATGAAACATCATATCCACTTTATATCGACCGCGGACGTCACGTATACATTTTCGGCTTTTGGCTCGTTCCGTTCATCTCCGCATAGGCTCTTTATATCACTGCATGATGCACCCCCCCCCCCGTCGTACCCGGTCTGACAGTGACATAGGCTATTGCCTGTTCATTCATGAAAATCATCCTGAAAAACTCTCAATCAAACAAGGTGGGGAATAAGAAACTGCGGCGCTACTGTAGTAGTTCTGTCATTTAAAAACACACCGGCAGCGGCCCAGCTGATCTGTAGCGTCACTTGTTACTGTAAATGATGCTGTGTGGAAAACCAGCTGTGGTTTGTGATTGAGGGTGAGTTTGGAGCTGACAAGAGGATCGTCCTGACGACCGTTTCGTTATATTTTTCTCATCGAAAAACTATACAAATAGCGTTTAGATGATGTAAAAAAATAAATTAAAAAAAAGTGATAAAAATCCACTTTGTCACCTCCATTTTTGCGAGCTCACCTGCAAACCGCTGCAAACAACCTCTGCAGCTGGCAGTGTTTACATCAGCACGTGTGCAGCTATGACGTAAACGAGTAAAACAATCACGGTTGCAGTCTCCACACGCACCCGGTGAAACCAACCCCGGCCGAAAACCCCACCCTGGACTCCGGTTTCAAAAAACCACGGTTTCAGGGTTCCAAAAGCGCGGTTGCATGTGGACAGGACATACAACAGGGAACATATGTTCACGGTTTCAAAAATACCCGGGCTCGTGTGGACTAGGCCTAAGTCTAAACTTCCTATTGAGAGGATTAAAGGATAATTTCCGTTTTTTACAACCTGGACCATATTTCTAGCATAAAATACGATCATTTTACTCACCCAGACAACTTTGGTGTCATTTGGAGTTGTTTTGACGAAATTAGCCCCAGTGGAGCGGCGCGTATATCCGTTTAATGCGAGAGCACGGGGCACGCAATGCAGCCTCTAAATAACACATTATCCGCCGCAAAACTCGTTTATTTCACCAATATTTTGTTATGATACACTAGTGATATTCCCCTCCGAGCCCATGTGGCATGTTATCAACATCCGGGGTCTGTAGGTTGACCTACTAACCTGTGATCTGGATGATGTCATCTCCGACCGCTGCCTGGCTCATTCTGATAATAATCATTCTGCTTCGGCATTCAGGTCCATTTTTGGCTCAACTAGCCGGAGCGTCAGTGAGTCCAGGTTGTGGAGAGGAAGCCTGTGGAAGCTGAACTTCATCCAGCTGCTCATTTTGTTCTAACAAGTCAGAAACAGTGTTGCCAGATCTCGCGAGAGAAACAAGCAACTGGAACTATGAAAACAAGCGGCGACCCCCCCAATGAACGAGTTTTGCGGCGGATAATGTGTTATTTAGAGGCTGCATTGCGTGCTCCGTGTTCTCGCATTATACGGATATACGCGCCGCTCCACTGGGGCTAATTTCGTCAAAACAACTCCAAATGACACCAAAGTTGTCTGGGTGAGTAAAATGATCGTATTTTATGCTAGAAATAAGGTCCAGGTTGTAAAAAACGGAAATTATCTTTTAAGGTGATGAGAAAATGTTTGGACGAGGGGGACCAATCGGTGATCAGAGTCAGCTGCTGTATACCTGTACATTTTGAAAACTGCAGTTGACTTCGCTCTTAATCTCTCTTAGAAACCGTCTTGCATAGCCTCTATGTTTAAGGGCTGAAAAAAGAATATTGGTGGCTTCCTCAACGTCATCAGGGTAAGAACAAATGCGATGGAAACGGATTAATTGTGATTTAATAAGTCAACGAAAAGTATGTGCTGGATGGTAGCTGCTTTTGTATAGGAGCGCATGGCGGTCTGTTTCTTTAAAGAAGACTTTGGTGGCTAATTTTTTATCAGAACTATTAGGAATCGGGACAAAGAAAACCTGTGTGTCCAAAAACTCCACCCTTTCTTTCTGTAGATTGCACTTTAATTTAATTTTGGGATGGTGTTGATTTAAAGTAGCCAAAAAGACCTCAAAATCACTTTCAGTGCCGGTCCATATGCCGAATATGTCGTCAAGGTAACTGTTACGGACCTTAAGGGAATGGCTCGTAAGGCCCGGAACACATCAAATAAACAAATCGGAAACAACTGTTGCCACCAAATAATAACAAATGTTTATTGATTTAAACAAACAAATACTTAGAAAAGCAACAAACCAAAAGGGTAGGAGGTTCCCGGCCAAAACAAACAAAAGAGAGGGGAACACTGAGCCAGCCAACGGCCGTCGTACCCAGTGTTCTCCCTCAAAACTAAAGCTACCTAACCGATCACTAAACCTAAGTAAAAGTAAAAGGAAACCGAAAACAGGACTACCAGGAACCTCCGAACCAAAGTCAAAATAACAAAGGCTGAAAGGACTTCAGACATGGGGGAACCGGAGGCTCAATCTCCTCACCAGGTCACCTGCAGGGAAGAATAGGGAGAGAGAGAAAAGCTTGCACAGCCTCCTTAAGTCAGCTCCAGCTGACGAGATGATGAGTCTCACCTGAGGACTGACTGCGGAGGGAGAGAGAGAAAGGTGAAGAGAGGCACAAGGCACACGCCCACACACACACACACACACGCCCACACACACACACACAGGGCCCCACCTCCTGGCCACACGTAACAGTAACTGAGATATAGTAGCGGTAAAAGGCTGCATTTTTTGAACGCTGACTCCTCCCACTTGGCCATATATATATCGGCATATGCTGGGGAATATTTTCTTTCCATAGCACATCCACAGATCTGTAGGTAAGCTTTATCTTCAAATTGGAAATCATTTCTAGTTAATGTGATTTTTAATAATTCTAGAATTTCTGCATCTGGTCTATGTTTATCAGGGGACTTCTGGAAGGTTGTTTGAACCGCTAGCAAACCGCGGTCGGTTTCAATGTTGGTAATGTCGGTTTCCCCCACCACTAAAAACATGTCGGCTAGGTTAATCCTCCAGTCAGCGCCCCTGACCAAAGGCACTGGCTCATAATCTGGAGTTGGTCCCCGGGCGCTGCACCGCGGCTGCCCACTGCTCCTCAGGGATGGGTTAAATGCAGAGAAAGAATTTCACTGTACTAGCTGTATAAAGTAAAGTACCTTTAGAAAAAAAGAAAAGCCTGAGCAGGAACCCTGAGAGTGCGTAGCTTGTGAACAAAATCATATGTATCTTTAACATAGCTGGAGTGCATATGTGCTAACGGATTCAAATAATAGTCTATATACTCCGCTATACGATAGGACTGGGATAGGATGGGTCTCCCCGCAGGAACGGAGAGGGTTAGGGTTAGGTTGTTATGCTAGAGCTATGCTAATTCTTGCTCACCTACGGTGAAGCTACGGAAACATAAATGTAATTGTACTTTTTGTGTCTCATCAGTTCTCACGTTGGTTTTATACGAGTTGGTTTCAACTGGTTTATGAAAATAAAAACAGTATTGAAAACCATCAGTCGGGTCCACCATCTGTCGGAGGGTATGCTACACCCATACTCACTGCAGTTTACTTCCTACTGGTTTTTGGCAAGGAAAACCAGCCTGTTGACTCGGTCTGGCTTCAGTGATGAACAAAGGCAGGTGACAACATTTCCAGCTGTGCTAAAAACCCACTCTGATGCAGCACTTGTGGCAGGGATGCACAGGTATTTCCTAGCCAGTTTGGAGAGCCGTGGGTAGAGTGTCTGCGATGCTTTCCACCACTCAAGTGGGTCAGCCTCAGTGTCAAGTGGCCTTGCCTGGACGTAGGCTTGAAGCTCATGGCCTGGTCCTGTTGAGGAGGAGATGGTCCTGGTCTTCTCGATTTTCTTCAGCCACATATTTCAGCTTCCACTGCAGAGGCCATGTCGAGGAGCTCTTGTGTTTTTGAGTCATCATATTTCTCTTCGAGGTAACCCATGCTCTTCTGCTTGATGCTCTTTTGAGAGGTCTGTGTCATTCTCCTCTACTGCTAGTATGGATGTGTGGAGGAGGTGGAGAGTCAGCTTCATGTTGTTGGGTCAGATGCTGCCTGGTACATTACACATTTGAAGGGTTGGGTCCTCTCTGCATCCACATATAGCTCAGAGTTGTGGTCTGCAAATACTTAAGAGACAAAAATATCATTAAATCTAATCAAATTCCTGGATATAATAAAAAGAAGTGCACTGTTACACCTAAATATTCTCATTATAGACTACGGTAGTTTAAATATAGGAAAAACTAGAATATTTTGAACACTCCGCACTCCACAAAAATCAAACTGAAAGACAGTGCCCCCTCCCACGATGCTGGAGGAACATGGTGTAGTCAAATTAATAATGAACACCATTTAACGATGCCTGATGGAGCTGGGCCTCCTTTTAGTGGCCAACCTGGCAACTCCAGCAGCACTCCTCAGGAACTGGGAACTAAAAGAAAACTTAATGAATTTCATGTCAAACAACTTAATTTGATTGAAATAATGTTAAATGTATTTATTATGCAATACAAGTGACAAACATAAAAGCAAACATAAAGACATGACACAGCACAAGACAAGGACCTAACACCACAACACAGCAGCCAAAAAAAAGTAAATTAATTGAGATACATTGTGATAAGAAAGAGAAAAAACATGAGAAGAGAATAACGAGCAAAAAAAAACCTAACACAAAAAGAGAAAGTTGACTAGTACGTTACTAGTACGTTTTTCAAACAGATACCTATACTGAAAAAAAAGTCATAATGTCTCTGTTCCTTGGGGTAGGTCAGGTTCAGTGCGTAGATGACTCCAAGCATCACTGTGCAAGCCTGGGTTGCAGATCCAACGCTGTCCTGGTTGATCCTTCAACAAGAACCCCAATGTCATAATGTCCAGGATCTCCATTCTACTTGCTGATGACATAAATGTCCATGGCCCACTTCTGCATGTCTGTCAGGATGTAATTTCCTTCGATGTCCTGCATATTTTAAGAAAAGAAAAGAAAAGGGAAAACATTAGAATGCTTTGCCACAAATGACCACAATTTTTCAGTAATACGTTGCACACCTGCACAACAGATATTTTCAGGGCAACTGTCCACACGAGCTGTATTTGTGCATCAAGTGTTTTATGGGCATTATGTGATCCAAGGTGTGTTTTTATGCCTTTTGACTAGGCTGGGATCTATCATAAATGACAGGGTTAGGGTTAAAATATTTTACCTTATTGGTTTTGACAGGTAAAGCAGGTGGCAAGGGTGGTGACACGGTTGGCAGGTGGTGGCAGCCGGCTCTGGGTTGGTAGCTCGTCTGTCAGTGACAAAGCTCGGCGAGAAGTCTTCCTCTGTGAAAATGGCCGGATTGAATGGCCAAATTCCGGTGCACTCAAAGCCAGCCATTGTGTTTTTCTGAGTGGCAGCACTTGGGAGAGCCTCTCCAACGATGAGGGGGATGGTGTAGATAGTTGCTGGATTCCCAGGGTGACTTCTCATCCACCTATCCATGGCCACATTCACATGCCGTTTTAGGGGCCTGAAAACGCTCCGGTCGAGGGGCTGGAGTTTATGTGAGCAGTGTGGTGGAAAGGTGAGCAAGACGACTCCATTGTCCTTGCAGAACTGGATTGCTGCCAGACTGCAATGGGAGGAGTGGTAATCGAGGTGGAGGAGCACCGGGCTTGATGGGGTGGCCTTGCTGTGTTCCACAAAGTGGCTCAGGTACCTCAGGAACTCCTCCTCCTGCATCCACCCAGAGCCATTCCCTGCAGCAATGGCACCCCTTGGGGCACCAATCAAAAAGTGGGCCTGCATGTTCTTACGCGGGAAGATGAACATGGGTGGCACCACGGTCCCCATTGCACTGACTGCCACCACAACAGTCACCAGTGTGCCCCGCTCTCCAGATGTCATGGCCCCGACCTGCTTCTCTCCCCTCTTGGCCAAGATCTTGACAGGCGCCTGGACAGTCGTTACACCTGTCTCGTCAATGTTCCACACATCCTGGACCTGGAACTTGTAACGAGTCATCACAGACTGTAAGTTGTTAAAAAAAAAACATTTTAACATTGTGCGCATTGAAGCTCGTTGCGCGGGATAGGCTGGTTGCCTGGGGTGCCCGGAGTGAGAGGTCTGGGTTACGCTTGATGAACCCGGTCATCCAGTCCTTTCCTGCCATCTCATTTTCATCCCAGGATGGGGGGAACACAAAGCCTTTTTTTTGGCTAGCTGGTAGGCCAGGATCCTTACCTAAGTAGAAATTGATACATTAATTGTAGTTATCATAATGTATGTATATATCATAATGTGTGTATATACAGCTCTGGAAAAAATTAAGAGACCACTCCCAAAATGATCGGTTTCTCTGGTTTTACTATTTATAGGTATGTGTTTGAGTAAAATTCAGGTTTTTTTTGTTTTGTTTTATTCTATCAACTACCGACAACATTTCTCCCAAAATTGAAAAAAAAAAAATTGTCATTTAGAGCTTTTATTGGCTAATGACTACACTAGTCTAAATAACAAAAATATTGTCTTACTCAAAGTCTTTTCAGACCTTGAATAATAATAATAATGCAAAGAAAACATGTTCATATTTATTCCTAAACAACACAGCAAGAATATTTTAACTCAGGAAGAGTTTATAAATCAGTTTTTGTGGGATAATGTCAATGTTTAATCCCAGCAGTGGTTTTTATAATCTTCCTATAAAACCAGATGTGGTTCAGGTGATGACCTCATCAGTAGAATGAGTTGTGTTTGTGTTGGTGTTTTAAAAAAGAAAAGAAAAGAATGACTGTCATACATGTAGAGATACTTTTAACTCAATGAGTGCCAGCCCTTTTATAAAATGGTCAGTGCCATGTGCCAGCGTTTTGGGGCATTTGAGTAATATTTCAAGACCCAGAGAACATTTTGTACTATGACTCTGAAAACACCAAACGGCTCAAAGGAAAGAGGAGACTCTCTATTTAACTAGGGAAAAAAAACATTTGTTTGTACCTTGTTCCATTCTTGATTTATCTTAAGTTGAATAGAGCCTGGTTGCACCAAAAAGACCACTTTTTTTCTAGAAAGCTGAGAAAAATACATTTTTGTGAAAGAGAGTCTCTCAAGAAAAACAGTGATTTATCCGTTTTAATTTTGGCTTCAAAAACATGTAAGACATCTGAAAATTTCATTTCACATGTTTTTTCACTCCCCCCCAAAAAACAAACAAACAAACAAACAAAAACATACAACAAGTACGGGCAGTTACTGCCCCCTCACCCCTCTCCTTACACTTGTTCCAGGCTCTGCCCGTCGTTTTTCTCTAGAAATAGAAACTTTTTCCAACTTTTTTATCTCTGTACCGATCGCGCTCGTCTTCTCCTTCTTCTTCACTTCTTGCTCTGATCTACATTCTTCTTCGTTCTACACATGGTTAATGCGCCAGACATAACGAAAAAGACTCCTTGATTAGCTGGAGCAGGAGTCGAGTCGCTTGAGGCGTCTGAGATTAAAAAATTAAAAATAAATAGATAAACTCATCTCACCGTCTCTGGTCGTGCGTCAGGAGTCAGGATTCATGCCGAATTAAAACGAGTTGTTGGGTGTTTAACCACAGGGGAACGTCTCAGGAGCATGTTAACATAGCTAACGTTAGGTTACACAGAGAGATGTGGCTAGCTTAACCGTCAAATGGGTTCAGAGGGCTAACTACATGTGTTTCGATCAAAACATTTGAAAAAATGTAAATACACTGTGGTAAGTAAAACCATGACATACCAATGATTATTAAAAACTTACCCGAACGACTGGGAATTCAGTCGTGGAATGATGAGTAATTGCACCGGGCAGTTCTCCACTGGCCTGATAACGTCCCAACGTCCGGGAATGGCGGGGTGTGTGTACGCATGCGCTAAATTCAAACTCCAAATCGGATGGTATGCGCAAATTTGGATGAGCTTAATTTTTTTAAGCTGCATTTAATTGAATAAAATAAGATTGTCATAATTTTCACATAATACGTTGGAATTACTTAAATTTTATAAGTGGAGTTAAATAACACAAACATTTCTATTAAAATATGCTTATTTTTTATATACAGTATAACATTTACTAGGGGCCAGAATCACTTATACTGTGGCTTTAATCTACAAGATTTTTGAGTACATTCATAAGTGACTTTAAATCAGAGACATAGTTCTGCTGCATTAATTTCTCATCTATGCACTAACAGATCATTTGAGAATGAAAGTGTGAATTAATTTAATATATGTGTATTGAAAAAACAAAATAAAATGTTGTTGGTTTTATTTCTTATGCTACCACTATTGCAGGTCATACAGTAAAACAAAAGTTTGTTCAAAACCTCGAATAAATTATTATTCAGTTCTAATCATCAATTATTAAATGTGTTTTGTCAGTGAGAGCAGAACATGGGAGTTGATTCTGCCTGTGTCAGTTTAATGAAAAACAAACAATAAACAAACAAGAAGAAGCAGCGTTTGTGGAGGCTTTAGTGACTAAAAGCTGTGCTGCAGTCAGTCCTATGCCAAACTTCCACTCATGTGTAGTACATAATGAGGATTCTTCAAACTGTGTTCAGCCAATAATTTGCAGTTTGCTGATATCCTTTGTATCACTTAAGTGATGGATGGATTCATTGTACTTATTTATTTATTTGGTTCATTTCGGGCATGTCAATTAGTCATCATCATCACACATCATCTCAATCCAATTAATACAATATTGATGATATTGATGTGTTGAATATTACATCATTACTCAATCAGAGCTGTGGCAGGTGATTTCATGGCAAGGGGAGAGGTTATACAGAGAGTGACTTTCACAAATGGGAGATATTTAACACTGATTCCCAACAATAACCAATGTGCTGCCATGAGGTCATTCTGCTCTAATCGGGTTTTATGCATTTAGCCTTGATACAGTCTCATGGTCAGCTGGGGCTGTGTCCAGCAGGACTGCAATGGCAGTACCGGGGGAAATGAATCAAACTACACGTCTCAAGAGATTAGATATCTAATCCTCAGAGAGTTTATTATTTTTGATTATGTTCAGATTCATGTTGATAACTTTAGTCTTTAAAGAGGGAGGACAGAGATCTTTGAAGAGTCAAATATCCCTAGAAAAAGATAATGATGAGGAAAATGAGAAAAGAAATCTTCTATGGCAAGGGTGTGTTCCTGCTGCTCTCTTAAAGGGATAGGCCAACATTTTTTTTTCATGTCTTGCCTCACTCCCGAGTACATGACCAGCAGATAGACACCATCTTTTCGACTGTGCGTGCAGTAACAAGGGAGATGGAGCCGTATCGCCCATAATTAGCTTAGCTCAAACACTGGAAGTGTATAGGTAGTGTTAGCCTGCCTCCTGCCTGAGCCGAAATCAGCAGTCAGAAGCTGATTTCATTTTAGCTCTAAACTCTGTAAATATATCACTTCATCAGCATTTCAAACATGTTTAGGTGATAAAGTAGCCGTTTAGATCAGCAGTGTGTCGTTAATTTGTCTAAATACCAGCTGTTTACAATTTTGTTCGGACGAATTCGGCGCTACTCAAGCTAGCCGTTGTGACCAACGCACTTGTGGTTACTTTCACAAAATAAAACACCCGTTGCCCTTTACATACAGAAGTGCTTTTACTTTGAAATAGGAAGCTAACCTACCCTCGATGTAGCTAGCTTGAACCAAAATAAAGCGTCTTTGCTTGAACCCTCCGTTTTGACCGATCTCGTCCCGTTACCGGCATTTGACCGCTCAAGATGCCTTACCGGAGAGTTTTGTCAGCTCTGAGACGAAGATCGGCCCGCCGGTTTCCGTTTAGAGTTGCTGAAGTGTTTCTCTGATGACTTTAGGTGGAGGCAGGCTAACACTACTGTAGCCGAGCGTTCTGGGTTCGCCTATACTGTAGTGAAGTAGAAAACAACAAACGGGACAGGAGACGAGACAGCGTGTCCAGCAGCAGCTCCGCTCACTTTATTCCTCCAGACCGAGACACCGAGACACCTATACCCCAGCGGTAAACCCCGCGAACTCATTTCCGCCCTACGGCAACTCAGAGGGACACACCTCCTTTTCACGCATAAACACAGAACAGTCTGTTACACACGTCCCACCCTCAATAAGAAACGTCCACGTTTCATTTAAAACAGAACCAGGGACAAAACAACCCAATCCGTAAAAAAAAAAAAAATGAAAACACATGGGGACAGGAGACGAGACAGCATGTCCAGCAGCAGCTCCGCTCACTTTATTCCTCCAGACCGAGACACCTACAGTATACCCCAGCGGTAAACCCCGCGAACTCATTTCCGCCCTACGGCAACTCAGAGGGACACACCTCCTTTTCACGCATAAACACAGAACAGTCTGTTACACTACCTATACACTTCCAGCGTTTGAGCTAAGCTAATTACGGGCGATACAGCTCTATCTCCTTTGTTACTGCACGCACAGTCGAAAGGATGGTGTCTATCTGCGTGTCATGGACTCGGGAGTGAGGCAAGACATGAAGAAAAAAAATGTTGGCGTATCCCTTTAAGAAAATTTTAAAACAGGAATTTTACTTTTATAAAGTTACATACATCTCTGTGCAACTAGAGGAGCTATATTATTCACACATAAGTCATCCAACCGGAGTGATCATGTGGGTTGTTCGTCCATTCTCTCCGATGTTATCAACATAAACATACCATCAGCTCTTGTTAACTCATTGAGTGCCAACCACGTAATTTCTCGTTTTTCGTTCCCATGCGTTGAGTGCCAAAAACGAAATTTTTCGTTTTTTGCTTTTTTTTTAAATTATGAAAATAGACACTTTAATACACATTATATGTAAATTTGGGGACTCTACGACGAGGAGAACTGAAATAGATGACGATCAAAGTCACATGACAGCTCATGATCTGGAAGTTTTTATCATAACTCAGCTTCTGCAAACGGAGTTCTGCATGTGGATGCAGCAGCTGCTCCGCTGCTGCTCCGCTCTCACCCGCGAGGCTGCAGCAGCTGGGAGCTGAACCAGGAAGCTCTCAGCCCACTGTCCCGCCCGGTCTTCATCTGGAGCAACACCGTGTCCTCCCCAAAGTCCTCCCGCGGTAAAATCTGATGGTCTCTGGACCAAAGCAGACCGGCATCACCGACCCGTACCCCAGAAGGACCCCGACCACCGGCGGGACCGGTGTTCGCGAGCCGCTGTGGCCGGCAGAGCCTCACGTTCCGCGGCGAGAGGCTGTGACACGGCACGGTGCGTCTGTGTTATTGTTGTTTAGTGGCGCCCCCCCCCGCCCCCGATGGTGGTTTTGTGAATAGAACAACAATTGTTGTATATATTTATCTTATACGAGCCCTTTGATCCAGAAATGCGAGTGTCTGAAGAGCGACAGGCACAAACAGCGCACCTTTCATAAAAGACGCTCTATCTCCTTTTCTAGAAAAAAAGGAGGGATTTTGGTGAAACCCAGCCATGTTTAGCTTGACTTTTCTCAGGAACGGAGGCACGTAGAAACAAACGGTTTGTGGCCATTTGAAGGATAAAATTAAACCTTTCAAATGAGCTACAGTATGTGTTGGTGGCAATAATATAGAATACACTATGGCTCTAAAATAAAAAGTCAAATATGGTCTAATTTGCCGGTACACTTGACTAAAACTTTGGAAAGGAGCGCGGCACTCAATGAGTTAACATTTCTATGTTTTCCATATTCTGTTATAAACTGTTTCCTTGTCTGTAACAACATCTACTGCACGTCTGTCCGTCCTGGGTGAGGGATCCCTCCTCTGTCTCTCACCTTCAGGTTTCTCCAGGGTTTTCCTGGAGTTTTTTCTCAGTGGATGTTTGAGACAAACTGTAAGAATGGGCTATACAAATAAAATTGCCTTGCTTTGCCATCATAATTATCAACAGTGCTAGAGGTTGCAATCGATAATCAAACTGAATTACAGAATGTAATAAGCTGCTGACATAACCTGTTAGCACGCAGAATGGTCAAGCCAAAGATTTCAGGATCAAGACCCGCCATCGCCAGGACTGAGACCTTCACTATTTACTGAAAGATGTATTCTTTATTAACAGAAACCACTTTTTACAATTGTTACACATTAAGGAAATACCACATAGCATCACAGGCATAAGGATGGGAACAATGTGAGGGCAAATGTGCTCATAGAGGACACTGTTCTGATCTGTATGAAGCTGTGCAGGACTGACACATCTATGAGCACCCACAGAGACATACTGTTTGTTGAATGTAATTTTAGAGATAGTATGTTTTATCTCAAGTTCTAACACCACCTGCTGCAAATGAGCTATTTAGTCCATGTAGAAAAACAGATCTAACAACATTAAAATCAATAAAAATTAAATAAAGATAACAATAAGAGTCTAATAATGTTTGAGATGAGATGAAATAAATTAATTCAGTTAATTTTTAATCTAAAAAACATTAAGTAATAATAACAAAACACATTTAAAAAATAAAATAAAACAAATAACCATGTTTTTAGAAAGCTATAAAGTGATTTACGATTTAATGGTTTGTGTAAAATGCCACAAAATACTGACACTGAATTCCAGCTGGAAAGCTCAGAGCAATGAAAAGCATTAGTTTTAATTACAAGTGCAGGAGAGGAGAATCATAAAATCACATGATGTAATGCCCTGATGGTGGCTCTTCTATAAACACAAATATTTGTTGATTTTTCTGGCCTGTGACAGAGGGAATGGAACCTTGTAACTGAACAATCAGTATTATTTGCTTTAGGGAAAAAAAACAGTCTGGTCATTTGTTGGAATCAAATCAAAAAGCTGCTGGATCGATCTCTCTCAAGGGGGGAAGCTGCACACAACTCGACAGACAATGATGTAATATCCAGTCTCTGCTGTCCTTAACTGAACAGAACAGAACCAAACCGAAAAGCCTGTGGATAATGACCAGCACAGACACATGTGGGTGTCATAAATGTAGAAAAAGGTATATGATCAGAAGAAAAAATAAATAAAACTGAAAATTAATCTCACATATTGTTGGAAACACAGAAAATTATCATAATCTTCTTCTTAGACACTATATTACTGTTATTTGAGGTCTTGGGGATTAGGGGGAAATGAACAAGGGCTCTAACTATGATAAAATAAAAATAATAAATTACATTATTTACAAAAATTCCCCACTTGCCTGGCATGAAAACAGTGTGTGTGTGTGTGTCTGCAATGAGGGAGAACCACATCACAGGTCTGACATTTCCACTGGGTGCACTGGCTTTTTTGTCTTGTTTCCCTCAGTGAAGAAAAAAAAAAAAAAAATCTCCTTCCATATGAGGCCCATGTCTTGGCTTGTGTAAAGCATTTACAGCTGATTTACCAATAATCATGATCATACAAGACAACAGAGCAACCATCTTTTTTTTTTTTTAAGTATATTTTTGGGGCTTTTATTGCCTTTAATTGATAGCGCAGTCGAGAGAGAGACAGGAAATGGGGAGGCAGAGAGTGGGGGAATGACATGCAGGAAAGGGCCGTTCGACGCGGGACTCGAACCGGGGCCGCCTGCACCAAGGACTGAGCCTCAACATGGGACGGCAGCTCCACCAAGTGAGCTAAACGCCGCCCCAGAGCAACCATCTTGATGTAGATTAAAGGTACAATATGTAAGAAATCTAAAGCAACTGGCTGTAAAATCATCTTAATATGTCACAGAGACTCAGGAATAATGTTCATATAACATACTGAACTCACCAACAACAATAGTACAGCCAGAATATTCGCATTAAAACATTTTGCAGACCGCAAATCATGTTTATGTTTTGAATCCTTCGTGTTGGCATGTGTCGCCACCCAGCGTCTGTGGCATTTCAGCCTCCGGGTTGCCAGTTAAGCTTCCACTGAGCTGCAACTACAGCTGGGAGATAAAACGAGATCATGAAAAAAAAAAAAGATTGTTTTCTATTATTGGTTATTATGGTCATATTTGCTTGATATCACAAGGTAGAAATAAGCGGCTTGTCGCTCTGCCGTTTGATACACAGCTTGCTGTTGTGAGCATATAGCCTAGTTAGTTTGAGGTGCTGCTAACGCTAAAGCTAAAGGGAAGAATTAGCCTACAAAGTGAAAGTTAGAAAGAGGGAGGAAATGTGGTGAAATGGAGCCGATGGTAAAGGAAGTGATTGTGAATGTGTAGAGCGGTTCATGAGATGAGTCCGGCTCGGTCAGGTCGCCTGTCTCCGGTCGTCATGTTTTATGATCCAACGTCAGAAAGTGGAGGAGAACTGGAGCGGGTCCAGGGTGCCATTCCGAACTTTTACTTTCATGTTTGAAATGCCGGCCCTTGACTATCAATTAAAAAAAAAGAATTATGACGCTATTATTCGGCATTGTGGAAATAAGCGCAGAAGAGTAAAACAATACCCGTGCCATTGTATACGAGGGTTAAACAAGGAAGAGCTGTCGTTGCAGAGGCAGCTTCAGCTGTGTCACAACTCTGGGTGAGACTGTCCTCTCCTCCTGGTGTGTGTGTGTATGTGTGTGTGTGTCAGCAGCAGCATCGTAGGGTTGTTGTAATCCGGCAGGTTCTGTCACAGAGCAACACTTTTTCTCAACGAAGCAGAGAGAGAACACAGGAGGACAAAAACAAGTGCATGTGAACATGTATGACAAGCCACAGAGGAGGAAAGTACATGACAATAAATGTTCCTCGCCTGTTGTTTGGTGACGGCCAGAAAATGCGGTTCTGCTCCAACAGGTACTCCAGCAAGCTGTCAACAATAAAAAATAAAACTCCTACAGAGTTTGAGAATAGTTTGGCCAATAAGAGATGAGATGCAGATATAGTGATTTGATTTCTTTGCACATAATTATAAATAATAACTCAGTCAGCAGCTGCAGAACTAAGCCTAAGGCCCCCACGGAGCCAGCCAGAACAGGCATGATATATGTACATGCACCATTTTTACAACCACGCTGACCCATGTGTAACCGGGTGGTTATTTGTTGTGTGAATATACCGTATTGACCCGAATATAAGACGACCCTGAATATAAGACGACCCCCCTTTTTCAAGACCTGTCTTTGGAAAAATACCTTTTTCAGACAAAATCAAAGAAAAAATTAATCTTTTTGAAATCATGTTTTCAGTATCTGTGAAATAACGTTCTGGTAGATTGTAGCGCCCACTGATCTCTCTGAATGTGTGTAGGTGTGTGTCCATCTCTCTTGCGCTCTGAATACAAAAAGGCACACACATCAATTGCGGTGTTTAATTTTGAAAATTGTTTTGATTTCGAAAGTTGAGCGGAATCTCTCGTGTTTCTTTGTTTGACCTGCCCGGCTTGACGCCATCGCTCGCAGCTCGCGCACAAAATAGACCAGACACCGAAACGATTGCTGCAGGACGTCTGGTGTGAACAACACAATCGTTTAACATGAGCCCCGAAAGGAAACTCGCTCAGCTTCTCGGCGCTTCGCAGCTATTCGGCGCCTCCGTGTCCGGTGTGTCCCTGTCCCCGGCGACAACGCGGCCGTAGCCGCTGTGATATGACGACCCCGCCCCCGGAGGAACTGTGAAGGAGTCAGCTGTGATTAAAATGACCTAAACCGAGTGGAGTTGAGCTGTAACTGTGTGGCAGCGCTCTGCTGTGTGGCGAAGGGGCAACACACACATGGCGCACACACGCGCGATCATCCTCTCAGATGCAGCTGCATCTCTCCAGGTCACTGGTGTGTGTGAGTGTGAGAGAAGAAAAGCCCTGACTTGCTTGGACAGACGTTGTTTGATGTCACCCTCTGATTTCCCTATATAAATATCTAGACCCCGAATATAAGACGACCCGTCATTTTCAGGCTTTTTTTCACGGAAAAAATATCGTCTTATATTCGGGTCAATACGGTATATGTTGTGTTCTCCTTCTGTGTCCCTTAGTCTTTGATGCTGCAGCAGGTCTGGCGCATCGCGTCAGGTGTGTGGTCACGCCCCTTACCGGCACCTGTAGTGCGGAGTCGCTCATTGGCTGTTAATGCGGACCTGTTTAAATAGGCCCCGTTGTTGTTCAGTTGCTCTCTCTCTCCTCGCCTGCGTAGGCCCGGCAAACGGCTCCTCCGAGCCGCGGTCTACCGGCGCCATATGCGCCGGGGTGTTGGTTCTCCAGGTATGTAGCGCAGTCTCAGAATGCTGAAAGTGTTATAAGGTGCAGTGTTGACAATTTTCTGTTGTAGGTTGGCGTGTATGCCGAGATGGTGGATGTATGTGTGTGTCCCTCGGTTAGCCACCGCTGCCGCGCTAGCTTCTGACGGCTACATTATTTATTGGTGCAGGCTACAGCCCGCCATGCAGGTAAACAGTGCCATAAGTCTTACATTATTGTGTCTGTAAATGTAGCTTGTATGTATTCATTTACATCTGGCTCTGTCTCTTTGTTTAAAGCCTGCCTGGCGTTAGGCTGTTGTGCCCTGCCTTGCCTCTTGCCTTTTTATCTCCACGTTTTGTTTCTTTTTGTTTGCCTTGCTCTCTACTGCTCTGCCTTCGTCAGTTAGACGCTCGTTTTAAAGTAGTGTACTGTAGTTCAAGACTGACTGACCGCGACTCCTTAGTGGGGGGTGGGAAGTAGCACAGCTTTGAGGACCTGCAGAAGTTATGCATGTAGCATTATGGTTTTTGTTTTCTTTTGTGTTGATTTGAGTTTGTTTTGTGTATGTAAGATATTTTGTTTGGTTTCTTTTCTCTGTTTATTTATGCAGTGACCTCAGCAGTTCTCTCATCCTGACTTAAAGCTGAGTCGGTGGTACAGATTAATATTGTGCTCTTTGGAAATAAAAACAACTATAATTGTTTTTTTTACAAAAGATAAGTAACTTAAATAAATTAATGCTTCCATTTGTGACTAAATAAAACTTGTTAAACTTTTTCTATAACCGTGCCTGTATTCATTTGTGTACCTACCTGTGCATGGGTTGTTTTTGGGAAACCCTCTGAGAAAGTAAATTTTGAAAAAGAGTAAATTCTTTAGGTGCAAGTTAGGTGCAAGTGGCGTTGTTGGTGTAATTCTCTAGATCTGCCACTCGCAGACCAGCGGTATATCGTAGCACTTCGTATCGTTTACCGCCCCCCGCCACACATGCATGTTGCTGGTTACATACTGTCATTCCCACATACCGCTATTCCGACATGCCATCATCCCACCATTCTGACAAGACTTTCAATATAAGGAAATGTGCGTTACTCAACAGGTGACCTCCTCCTACTTATCTGGACTCTCTCTATCTATCTGGCCTGTCCAGCCTCTACCTGCTCTTTTTACTAAACTTAACCAACTCCTTTCATCATTGCCTAAACCCAACCAGTAAAAAAAAATACGCTATTAAAGGAATTGTCGGAAAGGCAGGATGTTTAAAAAAATTAAAAAATACCACCATTCCAACCATAGGAAGCAGGAATTCTCGGAATGATGGGACATTTGATAGAAAATTAAGTGTAGCCATTTAGACAATGTGCTGCATTGTGATCTCTATGTGACCCAACAGACGGGGTCAAATACCCCGTTTACACCTGGCATTAACATAATGTTTTCAGTGATCGGATCGGATAGTGCTTGACCACATGAAAGTACAGGTGTAAATGACCCAAGACAACATTGAAGACGGATTGTGATCAGATCGGCCAAACCAGGTCATTGTGACCACATTGAACATAATGTGTCCTTATCCGCATACAACTACGCAGAAATATGTCATTGCTACGATTTTCAAAAACAAACTATCCTGGTGGACAGCAGTGGTCAGCGCCAGAAGCTATGGACATGTGTTACCCAGTCTTCTTCTGTGAAAGTGCCCATCATAATCCTCTCCCACCAGTTTTCACTGCGTTCCCGCATCCAGATCGTCCTCTGGACCTCTGGACGTCTGGACCGTGGGTGCAGTGGCCACAGCTGTCAGAAAAGCAGCTGCATAATTCAGTACTCTCGTCTTTCATTGGCATTCAAGACATTTAGGACAGTTTCTTCCACTGCTCTTTTCAAAGCAGTGGAAGAAACTGTCCCCCCCCCCCCAAAAAAAAAACTGCGTACATACAGTAGTGCAACTTCACAAATGGCTACCATTTTCTCTTCTTCAATTTCTTTTTCTTTTTTTCAATCTGTGATTCAATATGTGATTAGATCTCAACTGGATCTCAATGTGGACACTGGAGACGCATGGCAGGTGTAAATGTTATCCAGTCAAATTGTAAGACGCATGTTAATGCCAGGTGTAAACAGGGTTAAAGTCTCCTGGTATCTGTCTCATGGGGATAGCTCTTCATTCCGAAACAACACCATTCCGACACCCGCTGTTCCGAAACCCCCCCACCCCCCACTCCGAAAAACCACTGTTCCGAACATCCCCCTGCAGCTGTCCATGGTGCTGAACCAGGTGATGTTGTTTACACTCTGCGTTGTGTCTTGTCTGTGAAACGCACGCTGCTCAGGGACTGAACCGATCTGTCTCACTTGCTTTCTCCCCCACTCCGTTGTGGTTTGGAATGGAGGGTTTTCCTCAATAGCCTTTTCGGAATAGCGGGGTCTTTAGAAAAAACAGGAAGCCCCGCTATTACGAAGAATGGAAGTCTATTTTCGGAAAGGAGGGGGTTCGGAAAGGAGGGGTGTAACCCTGTCTCACAGTGGGTGTTAACTACATTGTACATGTTAAACATTTTCACAGGGGAATCACTGAATATGTTAAAGCTCAGACACACTTGACCTTTTAACACATCAAGAGACAGTGGAGACAGAAAGAACACCATGATCAATGCTCTGATTTTACTATGTAGACCCAGTTCCAGCTCTCCACCTGATATCTACAGGTTGTTCCAAAAAAGATGACGAACGATTCACTTAAAAGAAAGAAAAGCTATGTCTAAAAACTCTGCTGCTGCTTCTGTAAACCAAGCACCTCTTTGCCTCGTGGAGAAAGTATTGAGTGATACAAATGTCTCGTTTTTCTCCAGCATGCATCACAGCCCTATCGTGACGGACACTCTGGACACAGACAGACGTCCTGTCACAACCACAGTCACTGGGTTGCCAGATCTCACTTTGATCACACATGAGGGAAACACACTATACTGCAGACGGTGTCATGTGGAGGACGAAGAAGCTCAGCACTCACACTCAGAGGGAGCTCCCTTGTGTTCTGCCATGGCTCTACGCAGCCACTGTTCTTTTGGCCGAATGAAGTCACTATGGGCGGCTCTGTTGGCCTCTATGGGATGTTTTCTCTTACTTACTGTAATATGAAGACACTGTTTGTTACCTGACAAACAGATGGTTTGTTTCAGAGCCATCTAATGCCAGGTTGAGACACAAATTCAGGGCGATTTTCACACGATTTTGTTGTTGGCGACTAATATCCAGCGTCGGGCCTGAACATCAGGAACAATGAACGGACGTGTATTGTAATATAACTGAAGAACAGTGACCCTGATTAAAAGTTGAGCTTTTTAAAAATGTTTTTATTTACAATGAATTAGCAGAAAAATACAGCAACAAAAATATCCACCCTGAAACAATATCAGTGATGGAGTGACTTGTACAGTTTCTTTTTTTTTTTTAAGCCAGGTCCCGACCCTCCTATTTCCCAAAGAAAAAAAAAGAGGGAGTAGAAAATAAAAGAAAACAAAAAAACAGAATACAAACAGAACAGGAGAAAATAAAAAGTCAATGAAAAAAGTGAAAAAGCAGCAACGAAGCCGAGCATTTTATATATTTTTTTGCATTTCTCTGCCAAGTTTGAATCTCCTAACACTTTTTTTCTTCTCATTCAAAATTTCATTGTGCATCCCTCTCTTTTCCCCTACCAACAGAGTTATTTGTACGAGGATGCTCTCCAGGATACAGCAGCCAGTCATGTCTGTCTGACTGGCCTGAAGCACTTGAATAGTCTGGAACCTGGCACAGATGATGAAAGGTATTCATCTTAAACAATAATAATGATGAACATTTCAGTCACATGGTCTCAAATCAAATCAAATCAAATAGCATTTATTGTCATTGCAACAAAGTGCAACGAGATTTGTGGTGCTGCATCCATTCCAGGGCTAAAAAGGACAAAAAAAGACTAAAAAGGACATCCTCAACGACACACAGGTATGCTCACACAGGGAAAAATAAATAAATAAAAAATTACTACATGAGAGGAAAATAGAAAGGGGAAAAAGTCAGACGTTCCAACCCAACTTCATAAAAAAAAACTCAACAATCAAATGAATTGAATAATACAAATGGTTATATTTTTACTACAGGACAGGATAATTCAGAATAATAGAATTACTTCAACAGCAGGTAAAAATAGATCAGATCAGACATGGCACGAAATTTCTGCGTCACGTTCGGATTGATAAACTCTGATCCTTGCATCAGATTAGGCATACACCCATTTTTTTAGGGTGCAGTAAGAACATTGGTAAATGCGAGTCAGTAAGAGTCCATCCTCCTCTCTCACTGCTCAGCCACCTGGCTCCTGGGCTTAGGAGCCTATTGATGTAGTATACCTAGCTGCAGTTTTTTCGGATTTCATTGGTTTTGTTGTCCATCCATTGCACGTCCCTCCTGTCTGAGGTTTCTCAGTGGATGTGAGGGTCTAAGGGCAGAGGATGTTGTTATGATGCTGTGTAAAACCCTTTGAGGCAAACTGTAAAAATGGGCTATACAAATAAACGTGCCTTGCCAGTTGTTTTTCGTAATAACTTGACAAGAGAAAAATTTTAAAAAGGGATACAACTTGAGGAGAATTCTGCAATTAAAAAATAAACAACAATAATACGATGAATAAAATAGACAAATGAATGAATAAATTAAGAAATTAATATAAAATGTATTATTCTTCCCTCAGTCCAGACTAAATGACCTTTGTGTCCAATTGTTGAAAAAACTGACAGTTCTCTGAAAAGCCACATTTTCATAAACTACTCAGGCTTTTTTTCCCCAGAGTTTATTGGTACTTGTGTGACCGGCTGCTGTGATGTTGACTGACTGAAGTGAGAGCAGAGGTGAACCAGTTATCAAGTCGATGTCAAGGACCACTTGAGTTTCCTCTTACTTTTGCATGCCTGCTCAGACCGGGTTAGCGATGCGGGAGCTTCATCGCTGACGTGCGGTCCAGTCCGCTGCTGCTCTCCGCCGCTGAAAACATCAGTGCTCCACCTCCCTGTTCATGACTGACTGAGATATAAATCATTCATGCAGAAAGCTACCTAATATTTTCCTTTGGTTTGATTGACTCCCTGGAGGTCAGGGACTGGCTGGTGGATCTGCTTCCTCTCAGTCAAACTGCTTCTGTTTCCTTCTTCTCACAGTGAACAAACTGGAACCACATGTTTCCTCCTCCTGAGCAAATTGAGGTAGATCTGCAGCTGGTGACACTTCCCTCACAAAGACATCAGTTAGCCTCATACATTTTCCCCCTCTGCATACTGTTTATACTCTTACTGTACA
The DNA here is from genome assembly GCF_045865225.1 of Trachurus japonicus. Lineage (NCBI taxonomy): Eukaryota > Metazoa > Chordata > Actinopteri > Carangiformes > Carangidae > Trachurus > Trachurus japonicus. Next base: position 35,272,698 of record NC_140916.1, read on the forward strand.
CTGAGCACTGTTTTATCAGGCAAGAAATTAATATACACAAGTGATTTGCCTGGTTGTTAACTGTGTCCGCTATTACTAAACAGACCAATGTTATTAAAGGGATGTTCCGGCACAAATTTAACCCACGGTCTAACTAGTCACTGAGTAGAACAGAGACAAAAGTGGCGAAGAAATGGGCCTGACAATACAGGCAGTATGCCCATGTGTCATCATCACCAATAAACAGCTTCAACCAACCTGTGAATTCTGGGTTTGATTCCCACTTCTTTCTGTATTTTTGAGCATAGGCCTACAGTTTAGATCAGGGGTGCCCACACTTTCTGCAAAGAGGGCCAGATTTGCTTAAGTGAAAATGTGTGGGGGCCGACCATTCAGCCTGACATCCTTTGAACCATTAACATTAAATGCAAATTAACTTTTTAATAAAAAAAAAAAAAAGAATGAATTGCATTCTTTTCATTTCTTCACATAGAATATAAATCAATCTAAATCACTCTGCTTTTCAAATTTGAAGACCACATAAAATGAAGAAAAAGTTTGTCTGGGAAAAAAAAGTCGCCAAGTTGGCAACACTGCTCTCGGGGGGGGGGGGTGCTCTACTCTAGCATGATCTAACGCACCGTAAACTTAGGCTGCAATATCCCTTTAATGTTGAAAAAGTCAAAAAGAAAGAAACAAGTCAGTCTGGTTTGGGGGATTCCAAACCAGACTTTAGGTAACATTATTTGGGAGTTTCGGTAACACTTTACTTGAATAGGTATTCATAAGATTGACATAACACTGTCATAACCATGACATAACAGCTGTCATAAACATCAATGAATACTTATGACAGCTGTTGTTAAGTGTCATTCGGTAAGTTATGTCACTTTTAATGCAAAGTTGATATTGTTTGAGATGTTTTTGTTCTGACAACTTGACAGAAAGACAATTTAAACTGTCATAGCAGACCTAATGGCCAAACTTTAAAAATTATGTCAAGTTCTCACAACAAGGACATCTCAAACAATGTCAACTTTGCATCAAAAGTGACATAACTTACCGAATGACACTTAACGACAGCTGTCATAAGTATTCACTGATGTTTATGACAGCTGTTATGTCATGGTTATGACAGTGTTATGTCAATCTTATGAATACCTATTCAAGTAAAGTGTTACCGGAGTTTCTATATATTATAAATGTATGTAATGTCTAATCTTCATTGACTGAACAAATGAATGAAACCAATAAGATACTTATTGATGCAGGTTTGAAAAGTCTCAGTCCAGACCCTTCAGCTGTTACTGCTGTTCTGGTCTGTTCCTAGAGTTTTGGGTTCTTTTCCTATTAGGTCCATTTTCTCTGAAAATGAATTTCTGCTGGGAACAGGTCCGTAATTTCAGACCCATTAAGACGACACTGTGTGCCTGCACTCAAAGGAACAAGGGAGCATGGGTGGGTGGCGAGAGAGGGGGGGGGGCTTCGTCCTCCATCTCTCCTCCTCTCCTTAAATCCTCCCATAACTCTCACTTCATGTTAAAAAGGGAAAAATGATGTAGAGAACAAGGCTGCCCGTCTCTCTGCCTCCTCTGTCTCTGTCTATATCTCTCTCTCCCTCTGGACTCTGAGAGAATCAGTTCAATGTTACCTTTGAACTGCCTTTTCTTACATCAAACCACTATAGCCTGTAGCGCGCTGCTCTTCCAGCTCTGAAAGTGTCGGACAAGTGGAATGATCGATATTTACACCAGTAAAACAGCTACTATTAGACCTCAGTGTTTTAGTTAAGCCCTGGATTCAGTTGTCAGTTGTCTGTTTGTAGCCCTTGGGGCCCAATAACACTATATCTTCAACATTAGCTTTTCTCCAGAAAGGTCTGAGACGGCCTCACTTCAAACCGAGGCCAGGCTGCGGGGCTGGAGGAAGACAACAAACAAACAGAAATCTATTTCATTTCATTTCTCTTCCCTTCACTTTCCCTGTTTGTCTGGTGGATAGGAAGGGTTAGGGAGCTTAGGGGAGATGTTTGGTGAGTGGAAATGTCAATGCATTTCATCAAAATCAAAACAAAAAGAGAGAGGGGGGGGGGGGGGGGGCACCTTCACGCAAGATGAATGCATGCAATATGTAGGCCCATATGGTGCAGTCCCATTAGCCTCAGCAGCCTTGCATGTTGAGGTTTGTCATGAGCAGACGGAGTGTAATGAATGTTTAGGGAGGGAACAGGACTCCTGTTGGCTCTACAACACAGTGCAGGCTCTGAGTGGAACAGGCTGATATTGTCAAACCCATCACAATATCCACTTATAGCTCAGTATGTGTGGAAGTGTATGGAAATAATATTAAAACAAAATTGCATTGCAGATTTGTTTTTTGTTTGTTTTGGTTTTTTGACAAATGTAAATATCCAACAGGGCCGGCCCTAGGATTTTGATGGCCCTAAACAAGGTTTTGTGTGTGGCCCCCAAATACACTCCAAGCGCAAACACCAAATCTCTCACACTGCTTACAACTGAACGAACACACACACATAAAACATGAATACTGGGCTACTGAAAAATATATTTGAAGTAACTTTTAGTAAGAAAACATGTGTGGAACATGTTTATGTGTTAAATGTATTCCGATTCTGATACCAGTATCAGAAATGCCTCCAGTACCACCAAAAATGCCACTTCATTTGCAAAAGCAGATAACTCAATTTTTTTTAAATGTTCAAAACATTTTTTAATTATTAATTACACCAGGTGATATCATCAAACCAAAGTTGAGTGGCTTTGACCAAGGAGATGAGACGTAACAAAACAGATGTAGCTCAAAAAAATAAAGCTTTATTGAAAACAACACTATGCAAAGAATAATTAAAAAGCATCAGCTCATTTTTTTCAAAATGGCATGTATCTGCTTTTGCAAATGAACTCTTCATATATACATACATACTTATTTATTATTTATTTAATTATAACACACTGGTATCGGTACTATCGGCCGAGACCCACAGCACAAGTATCAGATCTCTGGTTAAATGAATTGAATCCCTTTTTGATCATATGTGTGTGCCGGCAACCGGTCCTGCATCCCAATAAAACAATAACTGCTGGACGCTGGACAGAGAAACAAGTGCAAAAATTAAAAAAACAAAGACAACCAAACCTGCTCCTAAGGGTTAATCACCACATGTATGTAATGTTCCAGGCACCTGTTCATCAGACTTCAACCAGTGAGGAGACACACCTCCATACAGTATATTTACACGCAGACACTTGGGTCACCTGACAGGTCATGTGATTAACAATGGTGCAGGAAAAAAAATGTATCTTAGATGCAGATGTACACACGTCACATTTATAAAAAGAAATACACATTTTTACTTACACAACTTGAATATCACTTTTTTTTCTTGACAGTAAGAGATAGGTAAATATTGTTGATGTCAACTGAATGTAAACTGTAAACCATATTCTGTCCAATATTCTCAAAATGTCCTTTTCCCCCTGGTCCCACAGAACCGTCCTCATGCCTCTGTCCCTCTTTTGCACTTTCCCTCCAGATCCCAATCTCTGATATGCTTGATTAATGCTGTATCTGCCTCAGAGAGACAAGCCCAGTGGCGGTCGATAGCAGGGCGGTAACGTGATTCTGTCACCCCCACAGCCTCCCTTACACATACATTTGCCTCAGCTCTCCCTCTCTCTCACACACACACACTCACATGTGCGCGAGCATGTGTGTGCTGCTAGATGTTCTGTGAAGGGCCATCCGTTTCTATGAAAGATAATAGCCTTGCAGCTGGGAGCCGGCAGTCATGATGAGCCCTGCAATCATTAGAGGTTGAAGGTGAGATATTGGTTGGATGATCCGTCCTGTGCTTGGGAGGTCAGAGGATTGGTGACTGTTTAAAACCATCTCCATCTTAATCAAAACATGGGCGTCATGGTGAAGCGTGGGATCGTCAGCAGCCCTTTGTATGTTTTTGGTTGTGCTGCTGTATTTTTGTACCATTCAAGCTAATCAATCTAACTGATCAGTTTCTGTGGGACGTTTCCCCTCCCAGTGTGAAGCACGTCATACCATAGTCTAAAGAGCACCTTGGGTTTTATAATGTATATTTTACAGGCACTTTATGTTATTTATGTCCTGTTCTAATTATCATACTATAATTCAGTGCAATTTTGATGTTTTTTTTATTAGGCTAGTTCTGCTGCTATAGTTCGCATTTTATAAGGAGTACCGTTAATTCTCAAATTGGAGCCCAGGCTTTTATTTGCTTCAACTGCCGGACTGACCTGGCTTATATTAGAGATAGGCATCTACATGGTAAAGGCTTTTATTTCATTTTAAACAAATGTTTTGCTCAGCAAAGATGGAAAATAATGTCAAATGGTTCAGTTCTTACTGTTTAAAAGAGTAAGAATAGAAGGAAAGAGTCAGATCCAGAGCAGCATTCAATTACAAGTTAAACCAGCAACGATAAAACTTATTCTAAATAAATGCATGTTCCGTCCACAGACTGTATGGCTCTGGCTCTTTCCTTGGGTCAGTCAGAGTTCTCAATGGTCTGGTCAGTTCTGAACAACATGACCAGACATGCCGTACTTCAGTCGAACACATACAAATAACTCTGGTGGGGTCGGACCACGGGCTTCCTCTTTTTGGGCCGTGTTAGGGCCAAGAATTAATGCTCAGGAGTCCGGCTGCATCGGGTCCGAGTCACGTTTTAATTTTCAGGCCCAAAATGAAGCAGCTTAGAAACTGCTCAAACGGACAATTGTGGGCTTTGAGAGGTTTTGTACATTCACAAGAACTTAGAGTACAGAGAGAATTGCTTCAACTGGTCTGAAAAAAATATTTTTTGCTGCTGCTGATTTTTTATTTTATTTCACATTATTACTATTAAAGGTCCAGTGTGTAAAATCGGGGGGGACCATGACACCTAGTGTTCAGATTCTGGATTGCAGCGCTCACTCACTCACTACGGTGGCCTCCGAGGACAAAAAAACTTTACCAGGACTGGGACGACTGGAAGTATTTCAGGAGCATGGAGCGATAAGGTGAAGATCTAAACCATTTTACCATATGTCTGCTGTTTCCTCCTCCTTCTTTCCTTCCGCCTTCGTCTTCGTTGGTTTATTCATGAACGTGAAACTCTTGAAACATGCTCTCTGGTTGGCTGGATTTTCAGTTCTCTGAAGCAAGACCCTTGCTATATGTATATATAAAAGAAAAATTATAAGGCAAGAAAACTAAACAAATTTTATTCTACAGCAATTACACACATATACAAATATATTCTATTCAGATTTTGCCAATAAACCTTGACCATTATTACACACCGGACCTTTTATGAAAGTGATTGGAAAGGTATGCACAATGGTTTCTTATTAACAGCTTAGAAGAGCAGCTTTTATTAGGTACAGTAAGGCCTAACTACATCCAGACAATGGATGGATGGGAGAACTTAATTAAGATACTGTTGACCATTGTATTGATATAGGCCTAAAATTATAGTGTGTTATATTATAATATAAAACATT
>NC_140916.1:35278313-35330553 GCF_045865225.1 Trachurus japonicus
TAACTTTTATGAACTCACTTCTGATTCAGATTCAGAGTTTTCTCTCTCCATATCAAAATGCTGAACGTTCAATAGTCACTGATTTGCACCTGAGCAGGCCTTGACCCTGCTGTCGGAGCGGAGAGGCAGAGGAAACACACAGTAGCAAACCTCCCAGTGATGAGGACAGTTAAACAGACAGTCTGTTTGCCCACACTGATGTGTGAATATTTATTTTTTCATCTGGAAGAAAACTCCTCAGCAGGCGAACAAACCCTGGTCTCAAAGATCTGCTTCGCTGTAGCAGTGCATACGGAAAATATTCTGTTCTTCTGCTGTGTGAGAAATAATCTGAGCGGAGAGTATCTCATTAATCCCTCAATCCCTGAAGAGCAGAGGGAGGCAGGGTCGCCCATCTCATTGAAACAGTGTTTGGCAGACAGAGAGGGAGAGACAGAGGAGGGGAAATGGATAAAACAAAAACACGATGATAAACAGAGAGAGAAAGGGAGGGGAAAAAAAGAAAACACAACACATCAGACCACGGATTTTGAAATTGCCTCATGCCAACCCTGCTTATTATATTTCACATCTCATTATGTGGCGGGGGCTTTTTTGGAGATGGCTGTTTGTCAGTAGCTGTGACTGGAATAACAATGATGGCGGGGCTTGTGTGTTTCTGCTTCATTTTGCAGAGAGAAAAAGACACAGGAACTCGCTGCGATGCCAACACAGATGAGGTCTGGCGAATGAGAGGCCTCGACGCCGTGAAGTACAGACCGTACCTTTGTCCTTCGGCGGCTCCGGCTTCTTGATGCTGAGCTGTGAGTTAACTGTCTCAGGTGAATGTTTCCCCTCTCACTCTAAGTGGAGAGTGGGAGTGTAATAAGCATGAGAATTAGAATCCCTTTCAGACATGGTAACATTGGTGGTTTCACACCTTTCTTTTAAAGTAATGGCTCCCCCCTCCCCCCCCCCCCCCCCCTTTTTTTTTGCATCCAAAAATAGGTGCCAATTATGTCGGTGTTCTGCCATGGTTATATTCCATTATGGATAGAGCTGCAAAGCACAATAAAGTACACTGTGAGAAACGGCACTCTTTCTACATAATGTTATTGGATAGTTATGTCATTAAAGTCAGTCTCAGAGGTTGCCCACATAAAAAAAAAAGAGAGAGAGAAAAAAGCAGCAGATCACAAAACAGTGGACAACATCAGTTATGTACAGTGATGAAACTCCTAGTTGTTCCTGTAATATAGTTGTTGATTGACGGGGGCAGACAGAGGAAAACAGAACAATTCATTAAGGCTGATACAAACTCTTTATATTCAAACATGTTAGCTCTACTAAAAAATAAACAGGCTGAATATTGACATAAATATGCTGAGGTAAACACTATGTGAACACTTACAGTCTGAATATTAATAAACGTAAATGCAAAGAAATAAAGAGTAAACACCTGGAGGTACAATCAAAATTACAACAGTATGGTATAAACAATAAACAGTAGAGCGTAATGCAAATATTGATCTAGCGTAACGTAACCAATATGCAGTGGTACAACTGTGATATAAATATGAATGATTGAATCTTATATATGATGACTCACAACAATGTGAGGACGGTATATTCACTGTGTTGTAAGTGGAGCAGGATGAGAGGTAAGAGGAAGATTCTGGACCTGCTGGTTCTGGTTTTGGATCATAGCTTCTATAGGTTCAAACAGTGTCTCTCATGTAACAGTGAATGATGGGGGTCTACTCACCTGACCCCCTATACAGGTGTGTGAACTTTTAATCTTCACTGATATTGTACCAGTAATTACATGATGGTGAACTGATGAACATGTAGCCACTCACTGTACTGGATCCTGACATTCTCAATGTACTGTAGGATCATCAGTTATAAAATGATCCTAAAGTTACTGATGTAGGTGGACAGCAGCTGACAGGAAGAAAACAGCCTGATGGCATCAGTTGCCACATCAGCCAGGAAATCTAACTATTTGAATTTAAAGGTACATTGTGTAGGAATTCCTCCCATCTAGCGTTGTGGTTGTATATCACAAGCAACTCAATCGTATTTTTCATGCTGCATTCACGCAGTGTTGGGCAAGCTACTTGGAAAATGTAGTGAGCTAAGCTACAAGTTACTCTACATGAAATGAAGCTTCACTACACTGAAGCTACCCACCAGAGAAATGTAGCAAGCTATGCTACAATAAAATGACAAAAGTAGCTTAGCTACATCAAAGCTATTTTTTTTTTTTTTTTTTTTTACATCAAACCAACTTCATTCCAAGTCATTGCTCTCTAGTGATAAATAAAACTTTAAGACAAACAGATCGGCAAAAAATGTTCATTTTAACAGTTTAGGCTGTTTAAAAAAAAAAAACTGCAAAAATAATATTTGAGTAACAGCTTCTCCTCTTGTCATTTGTCCTACCTCTTCCTACCTAAATGCCCTTCTACACGCACGCACGCACACACACACACGCACGCACGCACACACACACGTTTGATGTTTTCTGACTGAATTGTGAGTTTAGCTGGCGATTGTTGTGTTAGCTTCGGGAAAATACCTTAATGTGAATGTGTCCTCAAACCGCTATTTGACGTGTTGGACGTTGAGCGCAGCTTCATTTTTGGGTTGCAGAGGAAGCGTGCGAACGTGTAACGTTAGGTAATTGTTCTCTGAGGACTCGATTAGAAACATAAAATTGTCCAGCTACGGCCCTGATTGACAAACTTTACTCGGAGTAGGCTACACCTCACTCTCTCCCTCCTCCTCTGTCCCCTGCTGCGTGCTGCTCCGCTGCAGCAGACGGCCATCAGCAGGAGGATACCTACATGACGTCACATGGAAGCGGTGCATTTAAGGTCTACAAAATGCCTGGTATTGTCTTTCTGGGTTTTCACTTTGTTGGTTCCCCAAAGGTTTTCTTACTACTCATAATACCCACGACTTGGTTGGGTTAGTGGGGGCATCTCAAAACATACATGGTATGACACTATGAGGTTATGGAGTTACCACTGATGCAGAATGCAGTTAGCATAGCTGTAGTTTTGCAAAGGTCATTTACATAACCACTATACAAATGCACACATACACAAATGTATATGCATGATAGTGTGCATGTGGAATTGCTCTGTACCAGTACGTGTGATATGTTTGTGCAAATGAGGTATTCATCGTAGCCCCAGGCAGTTTCTCATTCTTTTGTTCTGTAGCTACTAAAGGGGGACATGAAATCAATGAAAACACATTTTCTCTATCTGACTGTATGTTGAGGTGAGAGCAGTGAATTAACAACTAAACCATGTTTGTTACAGATTTATTACTCTATTACGCCTCATGATATTGATGCTACTTTTTTCAAACACGACACATGACGTAATTGCCAATTTAAGTTATTCATGCATGTCTGTAGGAGGCTGCATGTGATCTTGCTCTCCATTAACATATATGCAACATGCACCATTTATTATGTTTGGGCTGGTACAAAGAGAAACTCACATTATAACTGAGCATTGTGGTGAAGTGTGGCTGCTGTAGAATGAGAAATAAATTAAAATAAAGTGTATCAAGAGTTTAATAAGCATACATTTGGAAACATGGGCTGCTAATGTGGAATCACACTCAAATTATTATCAGTCATATGATTAAAAACATCTTTAAGTGCTATTAATATGGATGTGACACACACACTGTATTTTGTCTTCATTTGAAAATATAATCCCTGCTTTTGTTATTTTACACTCTGATTTTAAAATGTCTTAGATAAAGGACCACATAGATTTTATGGGTGAAGCTAGGTACTGAGGTTCATCTTCCTAAGCCTTCAGAATAAAAAAAAAACAACAACAACTGCCTCCTCACTCCATGATGCAAACCTTCTTTAGATCTCTCTTAATCCTAGGCATATGGTGTTTTCCTGTTCACAACACTGTGGTGGAGGAAAAACGTCTTTATTCAAGAGAAGAGAAGCTGCCTTCACTATGAACTTTAGGGCATGTCAGCAATGTTCACCCCAGACTGGAGGAGCTGAGACACAGGTAGTGTGGGATGTGCAAGAAAAGAAAAGCAGTGTGCATCGCTGCTCTTCTTTTTGCATCATATGAGGGCAATGTGGGAGCTACTGTATGCCTACCTGTTTGTGTTCACTGAGTTTTGTTTTACTTTACCAACTTCATTCTATGTATTCATTTATTGACCTATCAATCCATCCATTCATTCATTAATTATGTCTTTGCATTGGTAATGGTACTATTAAAACTATCCTGAATTATCCATTAGCATAGCATAGTGATTAAGCAATTAAGTTTGGTTTCATTTGATAAGTCAAGTCAAGTTTTATGTATATAGCACATTTCATATGACATGCGCGGACTCAATGTGCTTAAAAAGTTAACACAGAAGCATATGACATAAGCCATAATATAAACAGACATTTAAAAAAAAAAGACAAAATAGGGTAGTCGAGATTATAAAGTAAAACTATACAAAGGAATCATATACATTACGATTAAGATACGATTAACCTTGAACTTACTTTGTTATTTATTACACTTTTGTTTAATTTTCCAAATTGGGCAAATTACCATCACCATCATAATCATGTTTAATATCCCACATCAATGTCCAGTAATGCATAAGGTATGTCAAGTTTGCAACAGAACCTTTGGAACTTCCAGTTTAAGAATAAAGCTTTTCGTTATCATCATTTATTGAAACATTAAATCTTATTATTAACATTACCATTGGAAAGTGTAACACTAAATCACATAAAGCAGGGGGAAGCGATCATTTGTCCCATTCCTGTTTGTCAGATAAAAAAAAAAAACACCTCTCAGCGGCGATGAGTAGTATAAACAAAAGGTGCCCTGCGTGTTGACTGATTGACAGATGAGCTCCAGATGTGGAAATAATCCCCTAAAAAAAAAAACCTCTGGCAGGGGAGACGGGACCAAGGCGAGGTGGCTAATCCCTGAGCCGTCCCCTGTCTGACGGATGGCTGCTTTGGAGATGTAATGAACTTCTTTTCCAGTGGAGGAGCAGCACTGCGGCGCTGTCTGTCAGCCGCTCGCCCAGCAGCTCCACAGACCCACGGAGACCGAGGTGTCGGGCGGCTTTTGTTCAAGATGGGTGGCTCATCGTGTGAAAGACACACACAATGTCAAAGTTTCTTTTGCATTGTGGAACGCGGCTGTTTTTCCACGCCTCATTGCTCAGTAATTTGATGAGTTCTGTGTGTGTGTGTGTGTGTGTGTGTGTGTGTAGCCTGAAGGGGCTTGGCTGTTTGGAGTGAGTATCAGCCATGGATGTTACAGCTCCGGCACAGCTTCATCATGCTGCCGTTGTTTCTTTATTTGACTTCTTGTCTCTTTGTTTAATATATTTGACTGGACCACAGCCGTTATCAAGCTTTAACTGAGAGCCTTGTGTTGTTTCTTTTATTTGCTGATTTCATAATCTTACAGCAGGAGACAGAAACAGCCTGATCAGTATTGTTAAAGGGATAGTTCAACATTTTGGTAAATTGGCCCATCATCATAATCCCTATAGTCATAGCAGTAGGTTTGTTACCTTAATTTGAAAGCTATTTTTAGAACGGTGGAGCAGAGCCGCAAGCTGCTCAGAGCTAATATACGGAGGCTAATGGGATTTCTTGGTTTCCCTCATCAAACTCATTAAATACACAATCCAACAACTCCACAACGCTCTGGTGGACAAGTTGTGACCTGCACATTCACCACGCTATGAGATGATAATGGAACATTACGAGACAGAGCTGTTTTCTAGGCTAATACAGAGACTGCTTGCTGAACTGCCTCCAACGGGAACACACATCAGCGGTTTTGCATGAATTTACCCCAAAAACAACTCTGTCTCATAATGTTCCATTATTATCTCATAGTTTGGTCCTTAAACCATCACAATTACTCTAAAGCTGTATGATTAAGCTAAAAATCCTGCATAGTTTCTCTTTAAATAGCAAACTTCAAGAGCTTTTCTTGGGGAAAAATGTGCTTTTTCAGTTTATTGGAATGTAGAACAAATATAATACACAGTGATTCACCACCACCTTACGGGTACATCCCATAAGAAAGTTGCAGGAAATATGGTTTAGGCCCCTTATTCCTGAATTACAGCAGAAGTCATTTAGCAGAATATTATGATGTCACAGTGAAGCTGTATCTCCTCATTTTATTTTAGGCATAATAAAAACTGTGCTTATTTTTGGTTTGGGTCAATACAGATGATTGATCCACAAAACTCACATTCCAGATGGAGTGGAATGGCGTCAGAGAGCCATCCTCTTAAACCACAATCAGTCCTTTTTTTGTTTTAAACTTTCTCTGAAACACAAGACTGGACAGACCTGTAATAGCATTAAAACGGACTACATGATGTAAAACAACACACACACTACACCACTAAACAGTGACAAATAGCACCACAGATGTTCCCTTCTCCACTTATCATGCTACTCAGCACTTTTTCCCATTCACTGAGTTTTAAACGAGCAGACGCACCTGCACCTCGCAATTTCTGTTATTCCAAAGACATAACAATAACAGCTTGGCTGTTTAGAGGAGGCTCCGCAAAATCCTCCCCCTAACGGAGGAAGGAGTTGGGAATGGTGATAGATCTACTGTAGGAGATAAAAGAGGGGCCATTATCTGAGAAAGCTTAACTAAAGAGTTCCAGTTAGCTCCAGGCAAGTTCCTCTCGCTTCAGAATACATTCATTAATCATAGCTAAAGTGTTTCACTGAAACAATGGAGGTTCGAGAGGGAGGTAGGGCGTCTCTGCTCCAAAGAAGCTCTATGAAGGTGTATGACTGAGCTGGGACGTTATTCTATTAATGAAAGGAAAGGAATAGATGTGTTTAAGTATTATTGCCACATAATACCTAACACTACCTTGGATTTATTTTTCCCTACCACCCAAATGGCTCCCTGGGTGCTGAGCGCAGCCAGATAATGCCAGCGAAGAGGCAGAAAACCAATGATTCTGGCTGGGCTGTGGAGCTCAATTGGATTTACTGTCAAGCTCCTTCATCAGTTTAATAAAGTCCCTCTCTCCATCCCTCCACTCCACTCCTCCCCCGGGGCCTTCGCACCTACAAGACAACCGGCATCAGTCATTACAGTAACTAATGAAAATGTCTATACTATTAATGCCATTAATTAGGCCTCATTAAAAGTCTTTTGTTACTGGAATCTGGACTGTCTGGTGGAAGGTGTTGTAATCACAGAGGCTGCTCTGCATGGTCTTTGTCAAAGCAAAGGCAGAAGGGAATTATGTGTGTGCTTCCTGTTAAAGGTCTGGGGATTTTCTCTTTCTTTCTTTTTTTTCCAGAGAGAATGATGAAATCATGGATATCAACCACTGTTGAGTCATGTTTTACACTGGGGGAAATGACTCAGCACACCTGGGCTCTAATCCGAGAGCAGGTTCAACAAAGTCTGACACTTACTGTCAACTCTGGGTCAGTGAAACTGGAAAATCATAGCTCACTGCATGCATGAGGTATTCAAACACAAGGGGGTGAACAGTTCACAAATTCCACGGTTTGGTTCAGATCATGGTTTTGTTTTTGTTTGATTTGCTGCCCTTTTTTTTCTCACTCTTATTCTCTAATTCTTATTAGCACTCCAGAAATGCCATACACCACACCAGCATACGATTTATGGGCCTATGCATAAATACATTGTCTAACAATCCACCAATTACAGTTACAGGTTACATTTCAAAAGAAAATAAAAAATCTGTTCCACACTTGTTACATGGGCTACACATAAGGCTGTAGTCTTTCTATATCTCTATTAAAATATCTCATTCAACATGTAGGGGGAAAACTCAAATTTCAACACAACACAGGTGTGACGTCATTCCCTCCCCAGGACTCCATTACTACATCTTTACATAGAAAATAGTTGTTTGCAGCTTCATATAGTTTAAAATGTCATTTACAGAACCTTTTTAAAAAAGAGCTGAGTGAGATGACACTTGAAGCTCCAACTCCAGCGACTACAGGAGCAGAAAGGATAAAGGAGTTTACCCTGATACTGTCAGAAGGTCCAGACAAGCAGGTGAACTGATCAGTCATGTTTCAAGTGTTACAACCCTGCAACAAAGTAGAGAGATACACACGTCAGACCTTAACCAAACTAACATTCATTAAATCCAAAGAAAACTAAGGTGATGGTGTGTGAATGTTTGAATCTTAGCTGGATTGAAGAGAATGGATGCCATGCTTGGTGGAAAAAGAATATAGTAGGTGTGAAAAATCAAATCTGAGGCTGTCCACTATTTTACATTCAAGCTAAATAATTTTACTTTACCTCAAAATATCTGTCACCCCTGACATTTACAGGTAGAAGCAGGATGGTAAACACACCCTCTGCTGGTCTTTGATGCCAGATACTGCTGGATGTTTGTAGACTGGAGCAGATGGAGATATTGGCTATCGTCAAAAACAAATATCCATTAAATGTCAGTCTTCACACACTTCATATGGGGCTGGGATCCTGTTACTTGCTGTACGTCAATCACAGTGTGTGCTCAAAGGCAGAACAGTGATAAATCCTCATTAATATCACCTATGGGCTTCTACTCATGGGTGGTGGTGACTGTGTCTGCAGAGCCCCCCCCCCCCCACTCTACCTGTATTTTGATCTTTTACTGTAGTCAGGACGTTTCTTGGTGGAGTCAGTGTGTTTCCCCCAGCCAATGACAGTGCACAGGAATATTTGGGCGTGCAGTGCTTTTCCACCTGGTACTTTTTTGGTTCCAAGCGAGCCAAAGCGATACTAAAACATGACGTCAGCCAACTGCCTTCCACTGATTGGCCAAAGCGTCGTCACTGGAAGAGTCGACTTCCGACACAAGAATCAAACCCGCTAATTTTAAAAACGAACCGACAACAGCGCCCACTGATCAGTACTGAGACTGTTGTTATTATCTTATGTGAGTTAAATGTCTGCTGTGTCCGTAACAGAAGTGCAGATGAGTGAGTTTGGAGCTGACGAGAAGATTGAAAAGAGAGAGCGAGACGAGGAGGAGGAGGAACTATGAAGAACTCGGCTGTAATGGAAAAACACCTAAACCAAGCTGTACTTATAATCCATGGCGTGCCATGACTGTGTAGTGGAAAAGCGCCATTAGTAGCAAAGAAAAAGAAATATAGTCTGAAACCGAAAACAATCTGAAGTTATTTGCTTTTCGACTGCCTAAGCACCAGCTCTTGTCTGGTTCCAGACAAACACCAACGCCTGCTGGTCTAGAGACAAGAACTGATTACGACAGGGGCTGGGGGGGGGGCGAGTTATCTGACCAACAGGACCAGCGCAAAGTTATACATAGACGTTATCAATATCTTATTATGTTTAACTGCTAATCGATGCAAGCACAGGTGAAGCTACGTAAGTAGCCGAGCATCAGGCTGCAGCTAACGTTCATCAGAATCAAAACATCTCGTTGCCATTGGCTGCCATTCTAACGAAGATGGTATGCTTTTTTTCTTATAATTATATGCTAGTGAGACGGGCCACTTCAACACAGGTTGGAGCAGGTTTTAATGTTCAGGCCCATTGAGAACCTTATAGTATAGTAGGCTTCCAAAGACAGGGGCAGCCCCTGCATGGAGCCCCTGCATGGAGCGTCGGCAACAGAAGCCTCAAGGGCTGTGCCAGGATGAGTAGGTATAGGCTCTACCTTTAAACATCAACTTAGGTGTTACAGTATGGGAATATGAGCATCTGCGTGTGGCTTCATACTCAAAGAGTACCACCATTCACAACGTCAATACAAAAGGTACCAGATACAAACAGTGCAGTCTGACACCATTAGAGGAAGAACTAAACATAAGACACTGAGCAGAGAGAGCAGGAGGGAATATGGATAATAAGGCTTTGGACTACTGTTATGATGAATTTTACACATCAAATAGAGGACGTTAAGACATGAAGACCTGCCTCTGATAAAGTTCTTACATTCTGGAGTTGAAGTGAATAAAAGCAAAACTAACTATGGTGGATCCCAGACAGAGGCTAGACTGTGTTGTGTGTTGGGCTTAGTTGTTGCTGTACTGCATGTCTATTTGACTCTCTCTCTCTCTTATAGCTGTGATAAGACAAAACCCTGAAAAAATACATACAAATATATTTAGTCACTCTTCTAACCTTCTCTCTGAGTGTTGCTGTTACAGCTGAAATCACAGCTCAGTCTTTGTCTCTTACTTTGTGTTTGGTGATTCTATTCTATTCTATTCTGTCAGACGTCTGGTTACAAGAGGAGTCTCGTTAAAAGGGGAAATTGAGAGTAGTTGGCATTATCAGAGGTAATGCTGGGGTTGTGGTGTCTGTAATATTTGTTTTTCATTCAATCACCTCTAAATATCACAGTAAACATGCTCTTCTCTTCAGAGTATTTAGCCCCCCTGTGGGCCAATCAGTGTCAAAAAGGCCATGTGATTCTGACCTGTAGTCTCAGCACACTCTACCTCCCTCAGAACAATCACAATAATTTATTTTAAATGCCAAAGCAGAGTGGTGAGATGCTTCAGTGTTTCATAAATAAGCGAATATTTGCTCAAATCCAAGCGTAGACAGGCAGTTTAAAGATAAAACCTTGTTGTTGGAACACATACTGTTAACAATAGGAAAGATTTGCCCTGAGGAGCCTCTTGCACAGCATGAAAGCTTAACAGTCGGAGAGGAGAGTCTTGGACATGGGCAGAAAAGTGACGTCTGTAAGAGACCTTTACTCCTGTGTCCTTAAGAACACTTAAACAATAACTTCAATGGCTGACCAAACAAGCCATTAAAATACATTTTCAAAGTTGGAATTACCAGCTTGTGGTTTCCAGTGTCAGGTGACATCTGTTTTTATTGAGCATCATGTAAAATATGAACCATTTGTGTGAAATCCTGTCGCTATTGCTGCGTGAATTCTTGAATAATGGCTAAAAAAAAAAAAAGGTTAACAAAATTAGAGATAGACCTTGAACTTTAAGCCACTAGAATTGAATTTGGTTTTGTCATGGTTGGTCTTGGTTTAGTTGTACAAAAATTCAAGACACTGCAGAGATATAGAGTTTTAAAGCAGCAACAGTACAAATACCTGGGCACTATTATTGACAGTAATCTCACATTTGAGGCTATTACAGATGCAATTTACACAAAGGCCCACCACGCATGCTTTTTTATCGAAAGCTGAGAAGTTGTAATGTTGACACCAATTTTATCGAGTCCATTTTAACCTTCTCTTTTATCTGCTGGGTTGGGTCCCTCACTGTGAAAGACAAGAATAGGCTCAGTAATGTAGTGACGGAACGTTACCAGACAGAGTTGTTTTAGAGATAAATTCATGCAAAACCGCTGATGCGCGTTCCTGTCAGGGGCAGTTTTTCAGCAAGCAGTCTCTGTATTTCCCTCTAAAACAACTCTGTCTGGTAACGTTGTGTTATTATCTCATAGCGTGGTGAATGTGCAGGTCACAACTTGTCCACCAGAGCGTTGTGGAGTTGTTGGATTGTGTATTTGATGAGTTTGATGAGGGAAACCAAGAAATCCCATTAGCCTCCGTAGTGTAGCTCTGAGCAGCTCACGGCTCTGCTCCACCGTTCTAAAAATAGCTTGCACCGACAATTAAAGGAAACAAACCTGCGCCTAAAATTATAGGGATTATGCAATGGGCCAATTTGCCAAAATGTTGAACTATTCCTTTAAATAACAAGTAATAATATAGTGGCATAACAAATTACAGATTTATATTCAAATCTGATACAAATCATGGTTGAAGCTATAGAAAACTATCTCCTAAAATCAGTAAAGAGGACAGAAGATGAGACAGAGTTAGAAAAATACATAGCCAAAAAACAACAACAACACGCCTTTCCATTTTTAATGTGTGCAAAAGATTTTTTCTTGTTTTCTTGTATTATTATTTAAAATGCGGGCTGAAAAAAAGTGGTAACACTCCAGAAACTGTGGCATGTCTTATTTGTGTTTGTTTAATTTGGTTGATCAATTGATATGTTCAATAGTGTGACAAACTTTTTTTTTCTTTTTTAATTGAACATCATGTTTCCTTGGACACTCTACACTAGAGTAACCAACATGGAAAAGAAGCAGAGAGAACAGAGAGAGGGCCGCCTTACCTAATTTTAATGAATTAAGCGAGTTGCTTGTAACACATCACAGCATAATTAAATGATACGGTGCCGAGCATCGATGAGCACAGGGGCATATTAGATGTGCTACTTAATGTGACCAGGAAAATCCAAGTGCCGTATTGATCAGCCGCTTAATGTTCTCCGGCTCAGCCTCAACCCTCGACCTCCATTTCATTTTCCAGTCATTACAGTCGGCTGGCAGGATTTAGTGCAGCTGCAGGCAATACCATGATACATCCTGAGACCAAAAAGAAAAAAGGAAGAAAGGAAAGAGAGAAAATCAGAGGTATATTGTCACCTCTCCTCCCAAGTTCAAATCAATGAGCATTGCTAATGGCTAAATACTAAATATACCTGTCTGCTGCTGACAGGGGAGCATTTCAGCCTGGCCCCATCCCGTCAGGCCGGGCAAGCGAATCAGCCGCGCTGGCAGACAATTCGGAGCCCCTAGAAAATACATATCGATGAGTCCATGATTTGGGATTGTGAAGGGGCACAAGTGGAAAGGTTTAGGGTTGGGTGTGAGGAGAAAAGAGACTTGAAAAGAAAGGTATCGATTAGCAATCTCATTCAGAAAGTTCAAATAATATGACTCCTTGGCCCCGCATTAAACAATATGAGTGGAGATCAATGAGGTGTCAGAAAGGGAACTGCTTTTAAGGGAGAGGTGGTGGTGGGATGAGGAGAGAGAACAAAGAGAGCACTGTCAAGGTCCTTATAGGGAAGTCTTGTTACCCAGCGGCCATCTTGGCAGTGCCCTTGTGCTGAGATTCTGAGCTAACTAGAGCAAGGAGGCAAAACAGTAAAATATAGCATTTCTAATATACCTAATTGATTAAACCATCAGTTATCAACAGCTTTATTTGGATGTATATGCTGTATGCTCATTTCATACCATTATTGAAATTTAAATGTATTAAAGGTAATTAACAAAACAATTAATATTTGTCAAATAGTGTTTTATAGTTTTATTTTGTAGGTACCATCTTAGTTAATTACAGTTTGAGGAAATGCTGCAGCCTGGTCTCTTCTGATGGAGCAGTGTCTAGAGACACATTATAGTAGCTACACATTATTGAAGTTAATCTCTTCATGCTGTACCTCATCTCTCTACTCTGCAGCACTGGGACAGCTATTTGCTGAAGCCAGTCAGCAGTTTGTTTAGATTTTGGCTTGGTATCTTAGCTCCATCTGGCTGTGTCTCTCACATTGGTGAAGGAGCATATTAATTAATAATTAATTAAAAGCAGCATTTCGGAGTGTTCTCTCTCTCTCTCTCTCTCTCTCTCTCTCTCTCTCTTTTGGTCAGCCTGATATTTCAGCATGTCCAGCCGGCTCCTCTATCAGTAATGCAATCCAATTTTGGTCAATCAATCATTCAATAAATAAATAGATACAGGTACAGGTGAATAAGGCCAACATGTTTGCTTGCTATTCAGTCCTTCCTGAATAATGCAGTCTCTTTTTGTGATTGTTGCAGACAAGAATCCTTGATTATAGGACGTGTTTTCTCAAAAAAACAAAAAAAACAAAAACCCTAAATGTTAAAAAAAAAAAAGTCATTTCTAATGGCCTCTTATATGGTAAGCAAGAATACTGTGTCACGGAAAGTGCTGGGAATATTTAAATTCTCATCTTCTTTTACACAATAAAGAATATGCTACAAAGAAATAAATATTTTTTCAATTTGATGAGGCATAGAAATCTGCCATTTTTGCAGTGACTGGGGGGGGGGTGGACTCCCATTCCGAAGGACCGCCATTCCGACGGTCTGCCAGTCCGAAAATTCGAGGGGCCGCTGTTCCGAATGTGTTTTTCTCGTGGTTTGACTTCCTGCCCGGCTTGACACGATCGCGCCGTGGGGACAGCACCCCCCCCCCCCCAAAGTTTCACCCAGGTGCGAGTCTGATGCAGCCGTGGCGCTCCTGCTAAAAAATAAATGTCCTTGCTCTGTGCTTTGGTTGGGTTTAGGCAATGTAGAAAGGAGTTGGTTAAGTTTAGTAAAAACATCAGGGAGTCGAACCCTGCGTGCACCGCGCATAGCCTATGTATCGCGTGGAGGTAGCGCAATGAATGGGTTCGTCGGCAGTGGGCAGTGGTCTGTGCTCTGTGTTCTATGTCAAACAGGCATCATTGGGTGTTTCAGTGTTGGAAATTTGTTTTGTGAACTGTCTCTATGTTCTCAAACGTAAATCGGATCCAGTTCACTTTGTCATTGGTGAAATTCAATATATAATATAATATAAAATATTTGACAAATTTGCTATCTAAATCATCTGTGTGGTGGCCTGGGAAAACCCTTCACATGGTGGGATTTTGACATTTTCATGTTTTGATATTTCCATAAACTAGACGTTTTCAGCCATTCATAACTGTTTGAATGACTGAGATAGCCCTCTCAGATCAAAAGTTATGAGCATTTTAATCTATTATGACCAAAAAACTGAAAAGTGAGAAAAATGGCTTTAACTAGAACGTTGCTGTTTTAACCCTCTAAAGACGAGAGTTTTACAAAACATTAAACAGCTTCTGAACCGTTTATGATAGAGATTAGCTGTAAACTGTATCTGAATCGTGTGATTTTCTGCTTTCCGAGGGTCCTTGAATGGTGCCTCTGTGACAAGAATGGACCATATAGGGTGCGTGTGATCACGTGGTACGGGAACAGACGCTAACCTAGCGTAGCATCGATGCTAATCCGAACGTAGCATCAATGCCAAACAGAACGTAGCATCGGCGCTAAACCGAACTCATCATCGGCACTTGCACAAGTTTTACAAAACATCAACAACCGTTTATGATAAAGATCAGCTGTAAAAAAGCATCTGAATCGCGGGATTCTCTGCTTTCCGAGGGTCCTTGAATGCTACATCTACAACAACAACAGACCTGTCTCCTCTAGCGCTGGTGCTGCGGCTCAGCTGGTGCTGCGGCTCAGCTGGAAACGAAACGCCTTATACTCGCCACAAAAACATAAAAATAAGTACTTTCCGTTTTGTTTTCTTAAAATATTTATTCACCACGATGTAGTAGGGAGTTCAAAGTACCAGAATCACACAAAATATCAAAATCGTGGAAATAGTACTTTTCCACCTATTTTGGCTATTTGCCGCAATCGAACGTCCGCGACATCCGACGGGTTTTCCCAGGCCGCCACACATTTCACTTTATTTTTTAAAGGTAGAGTCTGGAGTTTTGTTCGCTGCAGTTTGTAAACAAAACATTGAAACATTGGGTCCCTCCTCTCAGGCTCAACTGTGTAGCCTCCTGTCCCTGACAGCAGCAGTTGTCAGGAGGCAAAGGAAAGGAAATACAGTCTGAGTGAAGCGCTGGAGCCGTGGATCAATGGCCGACCGTCACCAACATCGGGAGCCTCCGGTGTTATGTTGTTAAGCTGTCGTTGTGAGCTGGGAAGACGGTGTTAGCGGCGGATGCTAACCTCTACTGCTAGCCGAAGTTAGCATCGAGCTAGCTCACTACAACAGCCCGTACTTGTTACCCCTTGGGGCTTTAGTTGTTGATGACGGTCGGGAATCGGTCCGCGGCTCCAGCGCTTCACTCAGACTGTTTTTCTTTTTCTTTGCGGTCCTGCCTGCTACTGCTGAGAGAGAGAGACGTGCTAGCACGCAGCAGCGTCAGGGACAGCTAATGTGGCGAGCAGCACTGAGCCTCCTACTCTGCTGCACATAGTTTCACCTGAGCTCTGTCATTGGCTGGAGAGGAAACACAGACTCCCTCGCTCTCCACCCAGAAATGTCGACGTGCATAACAAAACGCAGCAAAAGACCAAAATGCAGGCAGGGGGAGGGGGCGCTGCAGACACAGCCCCCACCACACAGGACTAGAAGCCCATAGTTGATGATTAAAGGCGCTTTCACACCTAATAGTCCGGACCAAGGTCCGGACTTAATTTTTTTTTTTTGTTACATTGTTTCCATATAGTCCAGTAAAGTTCGCTTTCACACGGCTATTATGACAGCGGACTAAAGGATCTACCGATGTCATGACGGATGAGCGTGCGTCTGACGTTAACCCATAGAAAGTTCTCTGAAAAAAATAAAATAAAAATAGGCTATGTGTAAAAAAAGAAAAATATAGCCTACTGCTGGAAAGCACGCTGTGGTTTGTAATCGCGGTGCAGAAGAGTGAGTTTAGAGCTGATGAAAGGAGAGAAAAAAAGAGGGTTGTGCAATTGATGAGAGTGGCATCGATCAGCTGTTTTGTGTAGTGGAGGGGAACACACACACGCGCTATGTGCACACACACGCGATCCTCCTGTCAGATGCGGCTGCATCTCTCCAGGTCACTTGTGTGTGTGAGTGTGAGAGAAATAAAAGCTCTGACTTGCTGGGGCAGCCGTTGTTTGGTGTCACCCGCTGATAAATATCCGTCTTTTTCAGACTTTTTTCGGCGGAAAAAATATATATTCGGGTCAATGTATAAAAAAAATAGGCTAGGCCTATATAAAAAAAATGCATGTATCGTTTGGGGATTTATATTAAACACTGTTTAATTCCGTGTAAACGTTTACAAGTGTAGCCTACACTGACACACCCATCCCTCTGGCCAAATCTGGATATAATATGATCTCCTCTCCCCAAGTGTTGCCGCGGCTCCTCTTTCCTTTTTTTCTGTCTATTTACTTTTTTCGGCACGAGCGAATCGGACGTGACTTCCTGTATTTGGTCTGATAGTTCGAACCTTACAAAAAAAATGCTTTCACACTACGCAGCAGCGGACCTTGGTCCAGGATAGTCCGGACTGAGACCACCTCCTGAGGCTGGACCAAAGACTCGGTCTTTAGTCCGGACCGTGGTCCGGGGGAGCTTTCACACCTGTCAATTTGATCCGAACTATCTGGAAAGTCCGAAAGTCCGGACCAAACGAGGTAGGTGTGAAAGCCCCTTAAGACGGATGTCATTTCTATAAGTCTATTATGTCACCAATGTTGTTCTGTGACCTGCCCTGCCCTGTAGTGTTCGTGAGTGATTCGTTCGAAGGAACAAATTATTTAAGTGAACGTACTGACTAGAATCACTTCCTGACCTGATTCGTTCCTTTCTCAGTTCAGTAGTTGAGCTCAGCAGCGAGCGTGCAGGCCGATAGTGGAACTGCTGTGTGCTCTGTGAATCACTGAATGACCTGCCAATCTGGTGGCGGAGACTCTCATTGCGAGGGAACGGTGCATGTTCAGTGATGCGTTCACTGACAGTCGGGGCTGAGGGCTCCAGTTCACTCTCTGTGCGCGTCGTTCACTGCATGTACTGGGGGCTGAGGCCGCCCATTCACTCCGTGTCGTTCGCGAACATACTGACACGGTGATTCACGTTTGCGCTGCCACTCACTCACGAACCTACTGCAGACACAGAGAACTGCTGCTGAGGACGTGATTCAGGTTTGCGCTGCCACTCACTCACTCATGATTCGCAAACCTACTGCAGACACAGACATAGGCGTCATTTACGCTGGGGACTTTTTGTCAAGAACAATTTTGTCCCCATCACAAAATTAACTTAACATTATCCTAATTAAGAATGACGAAAAAACGTTGATAAACTATGACAAAATAGGCAGCTGAAACAGTGTGCACGGCGCAGAGCTTCTGCCGCGGAGCCAACTCACAACAATGTAGCTTCGATTAAAGAGTTCTCACAGACCGGAGCGGGCGCTGCGCACGTCCTCGCAGGCGCTTCTCACAGGGAGCTGCTTCTCCTGCTCTCTCCGCACCGGTCAAACATCGACCACTCGTCTGTACTCGGTTTTCCACACACACAGGTCTGTCTCTAGCTCTGTGGATGTGTGTGTGTGTCTCGTGTACAGACGCAACTGACAAATATTTATAGACGGACAAGCAACAACTTCATTACCGGTAATCATCATTTTATTTTGAAAATTGACCGGATTCTCTCGCCTTTTCTGTGCCCGACTTCATGTCTGGTACGATCCGTCTATCCAGCTTGACAACAGCGCTCACGGCTCGCGTGAAAAATAGAACAGACGCCGAACTGAAGGACGGCCTCCACGCGGGGTCGATTGTACCGGATGAGACAGCACCCCTATGCTTAATGTTTGGGTGCAAAGTCACTGTTAACGAAATCAACATCTAATCTGTCCCTTCAAAATAAAGTTTGTAACGTGCCTGTTTGGAGCAGCTGCTGACAGTGACAGTTTCCTCATCACTAAACCTAGGCGACCATCCGATCCTTCCTCACTCACGTCGTGACGACGGGACAAAGTCTTTTGGACATATAGCCTATTGTAGCCTATATTCTGTGTTTTTCCTCTCTATAACCGTCTCGTTTCAGTTTTTGCCAGTTGGCAATCATCTGGTGCACCCGCTGTTTCTCTGTTTCTCACTCACTCTCGATGCGCATAGATGTTATAAAAAAATAAAAAGGAAAAAACACAGATGCGCAAATTGAAATGACCTACTGTACCTAGTGTAGTCTAACAATTCAATGACCACAGCTGATCACCAGCTTGTCATGCTCCACCTGTCACGTCTCTAAACACAACTACAGGCTTCTTTTTTTTTTTTTTTTTCGCTGCGGTCGGGCGGAGAATTAAAAAAAAAAAAAATGCTCGTGAGTCCAGCCGCATCAGGTCCAGGGTCCAGGCTTAAACACTGGTCGGACCTCGTCGGGTCTTTGCTCATTTATTTGCTCAAACTTGGAGCCAGAGCCGGTCCTATTGAGAACGGTAGTCTATGACGGTCTGGGAAACAGGTGTGGTGCGGCGGCGTGGGGGGGGTGCATATGGTAATTGTCCCCACCACTTTTCAAAGTAAACTGACGCCCTTGGACACAGAGAACTGCCGCTGGGGAAGCTGTTACTCACTCACTCATGATTCCTGCACCAGAGAACGGGATTCAGGTTCACGTACTGTGCTGAATGTGGCGCTGTGTCACTCACTGCCTGGTGTAACTGCATGCACAGAGCTGTGTAGCATCATGTTAAGTGAATGTACTGTGCACCGAGGACTCCCGTTCACCGTGTGGGGGGGGGGGGGTAGTGATTCAGTGAACAAATTTTTTGAACGACTCATTTTAAGGAACTGATTCTAGTAATTCAATACAGTCAAAAGTACTGCCGATCCCATCACTACTGCCCTGAGCGGGTTTCGAACCCGGGTCTCCAGCACTGCGGGCGACAATGTTAACCATTTTTCCAAGAGCTCAATGGGAACTTGGCAAGTTGGTTAGCACGTCGTTTATGGGTGAGTAAGTTTAACTTAAGTACCGCTAACCGCCACACGCTGTCACTTCTCCTTCCTGGTACCTTGTGACTGTGACTATACCCGCGGACCTCCGTTACATTTATTTTTGGGCACACAACTCCAGACCCAACCTTTAAATATTGTATCATTTTGGCTCCTCCATCCAGCATCAAAGCAACAGCATCTTCCCTATATAAATCTTCACTTTGCCGTATAACTGATGTACTATGGATAATATTTGTCTGGAAAGACAGAAGTTTAACATTTTTCACTTGCTGCTGCAAACTTTTAAATTAGAATTTAAAACATGGCATAACACCATTCTCAATCAGTGGCTCCTTTAAATCTTTCCAATTATTTTACCGGTCAGGCAGGTTCAGAGATGCTGCGCCACTTAATATAAAATGACTAGAATGCTTTTCTTTCTTTCTTTCTTTCTTTCTTTCTTTCTTTCTATGATTATTAATGAGGCTCCTTCAGGCGAGTACAGGCATGAATGTACAAGTGTTTTTTCCTGGGCTGAAAATCAAAGCTTTGAAGCAAATTTTTTGTAACTTTTACATATTAAAAGTGAATCACACTGAGAGCAACTGCTGCTGACAAGCAAGAACTGCATGTCGATATTGTCCAATGAAAAGTAAAGGGTCAGCTTTGAAGAAATTAAGAGAATGATTTAATTTGATGGGAATTACTTTTATTTTCCCATTTGAATAAACACTGAGTTGAAAAAGTGGATCAGATAAGGAGGGTCAGCAGCAGCCTGGGTTCAAGTCCAACCTGCGGCAAACCACTTGGAACCACAATCTACCATACAGTCAAAGGAATTGGCAAATTTAAAGAAAGAAGGTCAAATAAAAATAAATTCTTCATTAATTGAAATGTCCATGCATGTTGTGCGGGGACAGCTCTCCATTCCGACACACCTCCACTTCGACACCCCGCTGTTCCGAAACACCCCCACTTCGAAACACCGCTGTTACTTGTGGCTGCTCTTACCTAAGATGCACAAAGAGGCACTGAAAGATGGAACAACACAAATATGCCATGGAAACACTGTCAAATCGATCTGTTGTTATTGTTCAAAGGAGCAAGAGCAGAAGGAAAGAATGGATCCAGAGCACACATTCATTTAGAAGTTTTAAGATTAAACATTTGGTACTAAATGAATGCATGCTCTGGCCATAGACTGTAGGCTCTGCTCTTTCATTGGGTCGGTTGGAGTTCAGGTCAAAAACATGTACAATTCATTCGGTTGGGGTTGGACCACAAGCTTTCTTTTCTTTTTTTGGCTGCCTTGGGGCAGAGAATGAACTCAGTGAGCGCCAGCCCTTTTATAAAATGGTCAGTGCCATGTGCCAGCGTTTTGGGGCATTTTGAGTAATATTTCAAGACCCACAGAATATTTTGTACTATGACTCTGAAAACACCAAACAGCTCAAAGGAAAGAGGAGACTCTCTATTGAACTAGGGACACCTGAACACCTGTTGAGTAACACATATTTCCTTATGTTAAAGCCTTGTTGGAATGGTGGGACGTTCGCATATCAGAATTGCGATATGAATGGTGGTGTGTCTAAATGGTGGGATGTCGGAATGACAGCATGTAACCGAATGGGTAGATGTCAGTTACCCTGAAGCCTGACTGGATGATTGCAGCCAGTAGGCAATGTCACAAATCGACACGGTCTTCCCTGGATTTTGCAGCATCCAGGCTTCACAGGAGAGCTGACATGTCTCTTGAAAGGTGAAGCTTGTACAAGCAATTAAATTAATAATTGGATAATAAGTCAATTTATAAGAGAGACAGAGTGTCTTTGAATATTTATGTCAATGTGTCAGATTTTTGCCTTTATGTAAATGAATAAAAAAGTCATCATGGAGTATTGTTGAGTTTAGATATAGATGAAGGAAAAATTAATTTCATTGAATACACTGTGTCAGAGATCGCCATTATCAACGTTAAAACCACAAACTGTATTTTACTAATGAAGCTCTGTGACTTGACAGAGTGGAGCAGCGGTGCACTCAGTCAGATTCCGCTGACTCTGAGTAACACTGAAACAAGTCAGCAATCATGTTTCATCAGATCAGTGTGTGTGTCATGTATCTGAGTAATATGTGTCTGTTGGTTTCTGTTCTGTAGACGCCTGAGGGATTTATTACACTCCCTGCTGCTTGGATTCAGTGCTGAGCAGCAGAACTTTTCTTTCTCCTAATGTTAATATATAACTATAAATGATCCTACATCCTGCGGCACTTCTCCAACAGACCACTATTTATTGTTGTTTCCACACTAACTTTCCTCTCTGGAAGGAAAAGTCAATTTTATCTTCCATGAGAGACTGGAATATCAAATGTCTTCATGTTAATCTTAAAATGTAAACTGCAGTCTCAGCTGCCAAAATGTAATGTGAACAAAAAGGCTAAAAAATAAAAACAAAAACAGCAACTATTATACGTTACAAAAAACTGCAGTAGCAAAACAAAAAGGGTTGCTTAAAAGGGCACTTTGTCTGACTTTGTTCAGAGAAATTAAATGGAATTAAATGTAAAATAAGCGAAGACTGCATGTAATTGTACTATCTGAACATTATAACATTTGCGTTTTTAAATCTACCTACACAACATCCCATGGTATGAAAAAAAAAAAACATTCTTGGGTGCAAACTTCAGGGTGTCACTGTGGAACACAGGTTAGATGTCTGGTGCAGTGGGCTGAACTGGGAGATGTCTTTGAGAAAACGCTTGTTCCTCAGCACATTTTCTAGCCTGTAGCATGGTTTGGTGGCTAGATTTCTGTAAAGATTTGAAAACAAAATAAATATTGAAAACATGCATAGAAATTTATAAAATATAATAAGCATGTGCCGAATACTAAATTTCTAAAGTGAATTTTCATTTAGAGCATACCCGGGATTAGCTGTTTGAGGTGCTTGTGGTAGGTCTATGCAGGCAGACAGGGAACAGGGGATCTTCATGCGCGTGGACAATGTGGATGTGGTTCATCAGGGATGGCCACAGTCTCTCCCCACTTGTGTAAAGGTGGTTCTTGATGCTTGTCTGCCATTTCTTTACTTCACATCCATTCTCCTTTGTGATTCCCTACACTTTCTTGTTGATGCCTGTGGGATGCATACATGACACATAAAAAATTAATGATATAAACTATGATAAATATAAATATATCAATAATAATTCTTTATTGATTATGATACCTTTTGCAATGTGTCATACGTCATAATAGATACCATGATAACACAGGATCACCATTTCAGTGGTATATTTGTTGTAAAAACTTACCTGAATAAGCTGAATATAAACAACTCTGTCAGTGTGAAGATCCATCATTGAATATGTACCATCTATGTTTTTTATTTGAGGAAAATTCTATAGCTTTTTGTACAATTACGCCACACAGTGATCACAAATTTCAACAGACACACGTGAGGTCACTGTCAATGACCGTCCTTAGAACTTACCCACCTAAGGGCTCGTTCGGGGACCTCTCGCACCCAAAGCAAGAATCATACCCCTAGACCAACGAGCCAGATTTATTCCCCAAAATTTGGAAGTTCTGTCTCTTGGGATCAAATATAAAGTTTTCACATGGACACTGAGTTGTATGTGAGGGCTTTTTCAATGAACACGTTTGGATCATAATGTAACCAAGGGCTCGTCCAGGATTTGAACCAAGGACCTCTCGCACTCTATGTCGGTCTTTTGCACCTTTGGTTAGGAACATGACTGCAGCAAACCTTTCCGACTGTTTTGTGTACACAACTACGGGATGCCCTAAAAAGGTTCTGTGAGATCGCAGTCAATGGTCAGTAGAGGCCCAACATGCTTAAATTTGTCAGTGAAACTCGTCTGTGGTGCTTTTTTAGCTTTTTCATTAGTGACCCTACAACATATTGGGTTCTCACCAGTATCACATGAAGACATTGTCTATGACTATAGGGCTCGTCCGGGATTTGAACCCGGGACCTCTCGCACCCGAAGCGAGAATCATACCCCTAGACCAACGAGCCCTGTGTGGCCATGATTTATCCCTTATCTTTCAAATATGTATCAGACATGCACACTTTTTTATTGGTCATTCACACTTTTAGTTACGAATCATGGATGTGGCAAACCTTTCCAACTTTCCAACAACCAGAGAAGCATTAAATGATTCTCAACTAGATCTCAGTCAATGGTTAGTACATAAGCAACTTGTTTCAATCTGTCAATGAAACACAGTGAGTTGCTTTCATTTTAGGAACATTCTATAACTTTTTGTTTAAATACACCACACAGTGATCACAAATTTCACCAGACACATGTCAGGTCGTTGTCAATGACCATCCTTAGATCTTACCTGCCAAAGGGCTCGTCTGGGATTTGAACCCGGAACCTCTCGCACCCAAAGCGAGAATCATACCCCTAGACCAACGAGCCTCTTATGAGCCTGTTTTATTCCCCAAAATCTGGAAGTTCGGTTCATATGTAACCAAGGGCTCACCCAGGATTTGAATATCATATGACAAACGCATAGTATGATGATATGTCAATGATGTTGTGGAATATCACAAGAGGCCAGCGGGCGGCTCTCCTCTTGCAGCTCTATGTGCCTGTTACTTTGTCGAGGTTGTCCACTCCTCCTTTATTGGCATTGTAGTCAAGGATGATGGCTGGTTTTCAGTCTGCCCGTGTGCTCACCTCTGCAGCCTTGTGTAATGCGCTCATAAGGATGACATTCTTGTTTTTCTTTGGGATGTATGAGACAACCGCAGTGTCCTGAGTGAAAGCAAACTTTGAAGAAAAGACTTCTCTCCCCCTTGTTGTGAACAGAGCAGGTGGCAGCTCAGGTTTGTTGCACATCACAGTACCAACCATTGTGATGTTTTTCTTGAGGAGTGCCTGACCAAGCTCATGAGATGTCAAAAAGTTGTTACAGGTCACATTGTGCCCTCTTAGTCCTTCAGTCATTTCCAACACAACACACATCCTTTGTTTTTTCTCTGGGGCTCCACCAGCTGGCTTCCCAGTATATACTTGCATGTTCCAAGCATAACTTGAACGTGCATCACAGGCCACCCATAACTTAATTACATATATGCCATGTTTAATCTTATGTACATAAGGCCTTAAATTACATAGTTTGGAAGGCTTTTGTGGATTTTGTGGGTTTCCAGAGGCTTTAACATTCTGCTGAACTGAGGGCGTGGCATCTTGGAGTGACAGGTGGTTGAGACTATGCTTGCCAAAGCATAATGCTAACTTTCCATAATAAAACAAGTGAACATTCAAACTGTTTGTAGCTGCAGTTTGAGCTTCGGACAGAACCAAAGTTTACGCTAGCATGAGCCCAACCACCAACGTGACACACACAAGCCTTTAATGTGTGTGACAGTTGTAGCAGGTGAGAGTTTAGGTGATGACCGTTGTCTGTGGATGAAAGGCAGTAATGTCTCTGTTCTGTTTTTCCATCAGTCTGACAAATGATGGCAGGAAAGAAAAACACTTTGCCAGTCAGATGAGCTACAATGGCTTTTTAATGTTGACTCGCTGATTGGATTTGAATGTTGTACGTGTTTGTTTGTTCCAGCGTTTTTACTGCCAGTCACTTAAAATCCTTTGACTGCTTTAATCCACACCGTGCTCAGATCCTGCGCGTGACCCTCAGCAAGTTCACCTCCTCACTTCATGGTTCCCCCGCTCGGTTTGCATTTGCCTGCTCTGTGCGCTCTGTGTTTTCACTCCAGGTATTCTGCTCGCTTTAGATTGTGGGACTCCAGCCAAGTAGACAGAGAGTACGAAAGTGATGAAACGCGTTGGAAGTTCATTTTCTCTAATCATTTTTCACACACAGGGATGGATTTGGAGTTCCACTTGGCTGATGTGCTCCTTCAAGGGAGACACACAAAAAGACTTCAAAAGTCATAACAAAGCTCTGTATTTACTCCAAGCAGAAGCTGCTCAGAAGCTTGGAGAGGCAGCGATAGACTTTCACCCCACGTAGAGGAACAGGCAGCGGAGGAAAATATTTTAAGTCCTGACATTCAAAGAGAAAGAAGAAGGAGAAAAAAAAGCCTCCTCATTCTTATGCATCCTCCTTTGTCTTTGTTTGAGGCAATAATGGCTGACAGAGGGGACAGAAAATTATAAATCTACTCGGAAAGAAAATGGTACACATGGATTTTCATAATGATCTATTTTTCACATACACACTTGGCAAAAGGGGGGAAAAAAATCTCTTTACTTTCACTAAAGTCCCATTTTGGAGCTCCCCGCTCAGCGACTCTTAAGACAAATGAAAGCACTTTTTTCCACAGTATAATTTGGATTTGTTATCACATTCTATTACATGAACGCCTGCATGGCTGTGATGCATGCTTAGAGAGAGGAGAGTGGGCAAGAAACAGAGAGAAAAGGGAGAGGAAGAGTAAGTGAGAGGGGGAAATGGGAAAGTGTACCAACCAGAATGAACTTCATATCCTAAAGCCAAGGCTAGTTCATAAAAAAGGAAAAGTCAATTTATAAGCTTTCATGGAGCGGGTCCTCGGAGGGGAATTCATCTGGCATGAATGGTGATTTCTATGTGGCTCTGCAAAATGACCGTCTGAGAATATGAAAGAGTCTCTCTATAAGCCAGAAACATATCTACATTCACACCAGAGCACTGTGCATATACAGGTCATTGGCCTTCTGTGCACAAGGGTCCATTGTATGTAGAAACAGGAATTCATCACTGGATGTTTGTACAAAAATACACAAATGCCATAAATATGTAACGACAAAATACATGTATAGTCAACAACAACAACAACAACTGTAGATGCCATATATTATAGAAGTTCATTATGTCTGAATGTAGTATTCAGTTTTCCTCCGAAACACCGAAACTGTTAACAAACAAGGTATGAGAAACAACTGTAGATGCCTTTGTTGTGATTCAGGGCCCTAGTTTCTTAGACCAGGTGAAGTCTAACATCAGCGCAGCTTCGCCACGCCAACGGGGTGTGGCCCAGGTCCATTTCGCAAGATTGGTGGGCCGCGCAGTCAGACTTAGACCAGCGCAGCCCTCCCCTCGTCCCTCCCACCGGCGCAAACGGCAAAGAGGGAGGAGAGAGGGCGGGAGGGAGACAGGAGGAGGAGAAGTCGATTCGGATCTTCACCAATCAAAGGAGCTCCTCTCCTCACCTTTAA
Organism: Trachurus japonicus; assembly: GCF_045865225.1. NCBI lineage: Eukaryota > Metazoa > Chordata > Actinopteri > Carangiformes > Carangidae > Trachurus > Trachurus japonicus. Next base: position 35,304,881 of record NC_140916.1, read on the forward strand.
CTGCTCCGCGGGTGATGCGCACTGCAAGTTTGTCATTTTATACTTTGACATGGACGGAGGAGACAGCGACGCCAGAGGCTGAACCTCTCCCAGGAGGAAACAGCTGTTTTGGTCCGGAGGTCCGAGCTCAGAGTGACCAATAATTAGCCTGGCTCTCGCCAGACCCTTGTAGTTCCGCAAAGCTCCACCAGAGGCGCTACGCTCAGCTTCGCACAAGGGTCTGGACTCGAGGCCAATGCAAACTTCTTCCCCGGAGCAAAAAATAATGAACCAATCAGGATCGCCGGGCGGGACTTTCTGAGGTGTGACGTAGCGCTGAAGCGACTGTTTGAGTCAAACAACAATGGCGGCTCGCAGTGAGTGGCTGAAGTAGCGGTGGTGGTTTATCCAATCACATACAAGATTTTTTTACAAGGCCCCGCCTTCTGAAATGAATCGCCTATGGAGCAGTCCCAGACCCTTGTGCGGAGCTCAGCGTAGCTTTGCGGAACTACAAGGGTCTGGCAAGAGCCAGGCTAACCAATAATGAGTTTACTAATATACTTAACCAGGATTGATCTGATACACTGAGAACGGCTGCCCAATGTAAGAAACAACAACTAATAAACTAATGAAGAAACTCACATTTATTCATTTCAATGTATTATTCCCTGTGTAAGACAGATGAGAGGTGTACACTAATCACAACATAAATCAGCGTAAAGGACGCGCGCTCTCTCTCTCTCTCTCTCTCTCTCTCTCTCTGTCCGTCTCTTTTTTTCTCTTTTTTTTCTGTGATAGAGATGCTGAGTATACTGTAGTAGGCTATATACTGACTATCTGATACCGAGGCTGTTGTGGTGGACTAAGAGAGATGAAGATTTGTGTTTTGTTTTTCATTACGGCTGCGTGATGCGGTCGCTCGCGCGAATGAATTAATAAGTAAATAAATAAATAAAGCGGATCATCACAACGGCAGTGCGTAGTCTCAACACGGCAGCGACATGCAGTCATCCACCCTCAGTCCTGCTTGGGACATCCACAGCTGCTTTTCAGTGCCAGTTCGTCCCTGCTGTGTTAATTCAGGTGGAGTTTCCTTTACGCACCGACAGCCTTTGATCTCTGCTTTGATCTGACGTCAGATGTGACGGGACAATCTATATAGATATAAATTCACGTGTTGATTCCATTAGTTGCATTAAATAGTGGTTATTGTGGATATTTATTGCATTGAAATGTGTCTGGAACTGTGGAGATCTGCCTGTGAGGTCTCGGTGACGTGTGTGCACTGCAGGTCAGTCAGTCAAACTTCCACTGCACCTGCTGCGCTCGCCCTGCACTGAGAGTAGACCTGGTTGGAGGTGGCGAGCTTTCAGCGCAACCTCGGCGGGACATTTTCGCACACGCGCTGGTCGAAACTTGCATTAGACCAGCTGCGTTACCTTGCGCCACCTGCGCTGCGCCAGTAAACTAGGGCCCTCAGTCAGTACATCAAGATGAACTATGGAACGAAATTATGTTCGGGCCACAATAAAACAGGTAGATAAAAACACCCTAATGGTAATAACCTTCATTTTGTGTCGGCTTTCTGCTACCATCTACGGTGTTAGGGTCAGTTTTGACCCGTGTTTTAGTAAATCAGCTGTAAAATACACTAAAAACATTTTTTTCATCCAGTTTGGTTTTCAGTTATGTTGTTAGGCTACCTTATCCATGATAAAGAAGATTTTAATATTTTTTGGTGTGGGCCCCTGGGCCTTTTTTTTTGGCTTCAATGTAACCTTCCTCTTGTCAGCTTTCTGCTACCATATATGGTGTTAGGGTCGGTTTTTGACCTGAGTCTTAAATCAGCTGTAAAATACATTAAAACAATTACTTATCATTCCATTTGTTTCTAATCTCTTGGTTACATTATTAGGCTTCTTTATCCATGAAAAGGTTGGTTTTGCACTTATGATTTCAGTTTTAACTCTCATTATTGTTCTTATAACCGGGTCAAAATTGACCCTAACAACACAAATGTCATTTAGAATTTTGTGAAAAAATGTGTGTTTCATTTGGTTTAAATAGAGGTTCCTGACAAAGTCAAAAAGCCTTGATGCTATAAACAAATTTATTTGGTACTTTTATGCATCTAAAACCTGAAGATGGGTCACTGGTGACCCGAACACAAGAGAAGGGATAACCAAAAGAAAAGAAAACAGTAGAAAAAAGACGGGAAAAAAAGACATTTGTCTTGTCTGAAAAAATGTAAACATTCTGTTTTCCCTTTGTTTGTTTGCACAAACTCTGGACAGTGCGGACTTTGATGTGCTCTCATTGATTGAACAGTACTGCTGTGATGAGAAGCGGCACCGTTACGATATTCTCCGGTACATGCAATAAAAATCTGCTGCTGAAATGAGACAAGATATCACCCTCATGTTAAATCTTGATTTGATTTGTCTGAGAATGAAGAGAGCTCATATTACCCTCAGACAGACACTGGAATGTGGGACTGTGGGTTTTATTGCAGTGTACTCACAGTACTGAGGGATTTTATAACAACAACCAAGCAGACTTTGACAAAGAGAAGAGCATTTGGTAGGTGCAGGGTGAAAAGGTTTACTCTCCCACTTCATCTCTCAGTGGAATGGAGAAAACATGGGTGTCCCCCCTGCACCCTGTGCTCTTGATTCGTTCTTATTTGATTTAGCTTGTCCAGGTGATATTCTCACCTAAACACATCACAGCTTTCTCAGACAGAAACAATCATCTCTAGACATCTCTGTGGCCGTTTTCATCTTATTGTGTGGTCCGGGTGATCAAACTAAACATGTTTTACTATGAACTCGCCTTTATTGAGAGATATTCAGGTACAGGTGTGATCTGGTGAAGGTTCGTCCCCGGCTCACACTCGGTCAATATGTTTGTATTATTACTATTTCATAACGTATATCTGACAGATAAATCGCTCTGTTGTGATGCTGGAGGAATTTACTCAGCAGTCTGTAAAACTTGTTTGCCTGCCTCAGTGGAGCCTGAGGCCTGTCAGCCACCTCTGGGTGGTTAGACATGCATCAACATTTTTATATGTTTTACCTATCAAGGAATCATTACTCCCAAAGTGCTGCTTTTGCACCAATAATATGTGAGAACTATGGCCTGGTTTTGGTTTAAATCTAATGTAGAAATACACTGTATAAAACTATATAAAAACACACTGTAAAACCATTTGAGCCAGACACTGTTGATAAAATCATTTAGAAATGACTTTGCGGTTCAGACAAACACACACACACAAAGATAAACCTCAGGTGATAGGGACTGGCTTTTTGGCCCCCGACTAGATAAGTGCTCTTTCTGGACATTTTATTTTCTATGTTTTATGTACATGAAGTATAGAAATTGTATAATTTTTCATTGGTTAACAGGGAATTCCATGCTCTGTGATGTCTTTTGTATGGTAGGAGTATGAGACCAGTGTCGTTGCTGCTGCTGCACAAGATTATAATAGTCACATCGCATCACAGGCAGCACACAGCAGAATTCAGTGTGGCCATGTAGTGTTATTAAAATCAGCATAATTCAATATGAAAGATTCTGTTTCCTACTACTCCTAATCATATTTCCGACTTCACATTTTTCGTATATTCCTCCCTATTAAGATTGTTGTTGTGATGTATTTGTTCTATTTCATATTTGCAAATAAATAAAGTCTATAAAAAAAAAGAAAGAAAAAAGGTGAATCTGGGGCCCAGTTGTTCAAAGGTAGTCTGATCGGATTTTGGATAATGTATTGGATCAAATCTTGAAAATCAGTTGGTCAAAACTAAAAACATGTTCTGAGATCGGATTAGATCATGTAATCCGATCTGGGTTTTACAGTAATCTGGATCAAACCCTCACTTTATGTTGTTGTTAGTAGGATCGGTATAACTTTGATCCAAACAATCTGGATTATTCTGATCCCAGCAGTTTGCTTGATTCAATTCAGGTTTAGTTAGTTTACTTATCACATGTGATGACAAGTAATTACACTGAAATGATTTTGTACCTTTTGGTCATTGCATAAAAATACAAAAACATAAAATTTAAAAGCAAAAGAATTGAGGGTTATTCTGATGCCAGCCATTTGGTTGATTCAGGGACAAAATGTGATTTAAACTAAATTCAAATAAACATCATTTATCATTAAGTGTATATACATTTATTGATTTATATATTTTTCACCTGATTTTTAAACCGTTAAAGTGATGAAGTGAATAAAATCAACATTTGAGTATTTCACAAATGAAGAACTTTTCCCCAACTACTGGATAGTTTAATGAAATTTGAAGTTTGAATTTGAAACACATGGAAACCAGCCAATCAAAATGATCTCCTCATATACTTTAAAATACTGTATGTTCTTCTCTCTACCCTGCTGTCGTCTCAGTGATCATTTATCAGTTTGACTGACCCATCCATCCATCCATCCATCCATCCATCCATCCACCCCACCTGCTTTACACTACATCACAGGACTCCTCCATCTGCTCCTGTCATAATTACTATGGCCACTAGATGTCACCTTAAAATCCCTCACTATGGCTCACACATGGCCAGTGAGCTTGTTTTTTACTGAAGGACAGTCTGCTGTAAGGAGGTTATTTGAGCAGCTTCCTGCTATTGAGGACGTATCTCATGGTTATTTTGTACAAAACAATCTTCCTTTGAGAAAACATGTTCCACATTGTGACAGCTTTCAGAGTAAACAACCAAATTATCATCTTAATTATAAATCATTCATAAATCCTCTGTTAGGGTGGTCTTATTGTGAAGCAGTAACCACATTACACAATTAATAATTCACATTTCTTAGCATGCACGTCCAGAGACTCACACACATCTTTCCTGGTAACCCTCACATTGATGTGAAGGCCTTTCCTCCACCCTCCCATCCCCCACCTTCTGTCTCTCACATGCTCAAGTTGAGCTCCTTTCAACTCACTGCCTTTCATTTCCTTTTTCTTTTTACTCCATCTGCCAACCACCTTCTCTCTCTTTCAATTTCAATCAAACACTTAGTTAAAAACCCAGCAAGATGTTTTCTCCAACCTCTCCAAACATTCATTTTACTCTTTACTCTACTGAAATTTCCCCCATTCTTACCTTACTCTTACTCCCCTCATCTTCCCTCTGCTATTATCCAATTTTGCTGCTTCTGTGCTGGTTTTCATTCTATGTTATATTTATATTTCAGGTTTTTAGATAAGTGACTTACAAGGAGTGCAACATCAGAACAAGCTGAAATTCCCACGACAGAGGCGTACGCGGTATGAGTGCAAAAGTTCAGGGACGAAAAAGCCTCTGTGATATTTCTACAGCCTCAGAATGATGGAGACAGATACAGAGCAAATACAAGAGGAACTGTATTTGAAAGTGGACCCTGTCAAGAGGGTGGTATCATTCAGCAAATGAAGGAACATGAAGAATAAGGAATGAGTTGGAAAACCAGAGTGATGCTCTTAAGGCTCCTTAAACCGTTATTACTGTATCAGGGAATGCTTGTGTGATTTTAAAATTGGACTCATGCAGCTATAGTCAGAGCTTTATGTCCACTCAGATTCAAGTTATAAAAAGTCAATTTTATCCAGTCATGAGATTTGATGGTATCAAACTTTAGTTTTGTAAGGGCAGACATGTTGTTTCTCTACCAACAGTTTCCAGATTATTGAACTTTTACTGCACAGTGTCACAGTTCCAGTGGAGCAGAGGTGATATACTAAGCTGGCTTTTTGAAATCATCTGAGTTAAATGGACCTTCACAAGACTGGTTCATCCTCAGCAGCAACTTCCAAATACCTGAGGATTCCACATTCACCTGTACAGACATAACTGTTCTTATAGTTCCCAACAGGCCATTTTGGAATTTCAAAGGTCCAAGGTCTGCAGATTCCAAAAATGTATAGGTCAACAAATCCCCCCCAAAATCCCACAAAAGTACATCTTTGTACACAGTGAACCTGACTAGTATTCAGGTAGTAGTATTTATTGTTTCAAAACAAATTTTCTTTTCCTGAATCTGACCAAGCAGTAATTATCACATGTAAGTGTCAACATTCAATCAATCAGACAGCCCCACTGCATACTCCAGCCCCTCACACAATAAATAGCAATAATGACCAAGTACAAAAACAACAACAACAACAACAAAGAAGCAATAAGAATAAGACAATAACAATAAGAGCTGAGGAAACATGATCGCAAATCTCATACATTTGCACAGAGGAAACACTGAAGACAGGAAAGCAAAGGTTGATAAGGCATGAAATAAATCATACTAAAACAGAGGTAAACCAGAAATAAAGAGGTAAAATAACATGGAAGTAATGCAGTTGTCTCCCAAGCGGTTTATTCAGTCATGTTTTACCATTGCAGCTCTTGGTCCTCTCATTTTCTCTACCTGGGGGCTGAACCAGATCAGCTGCCATACAGTATGGTGGTGGCAGCTATACCTGTTGAAGCAGGTCCATACCTTGGGATTATTTTGTTTATGAGTTATGACTGATTCATGTGTTTAAGAATGCTGAAGAAGAATGAATGACATATGGAAATTATATGAATTTTGTTGTGGGTTCATTGTGGGGCCTGATTAGAAGTATGTGGTGAAGTGGAATGAGGATCAGCAGCAGAAAGGTTGGCGTTATTTTTTCTTTGCAACCGTCTGTAAAATGGAGTATTCCTCCAATACTGGGCTGTATGAGAGGGTTTGTTTAGTGTCTTGTTATGACCTGTGGAGGGCAGCATTACGCTGGATGGCGTACAGACTGCTGGAAATCCAGAAGAAGAAGGAGAAGAGCTTGAGGGAGAGTGAGTGATAGCATAGTCTGCATGTTGTGGATGTGATTTTTGTGTTGATTTTGCTTCTCAGTTACACTTCTTTTTTTGTTTCTGTAAATAAATGCACAGCTCAAAGGCCATTTGTGACTCCAGCCACCATCATTTCATCCAAAAACCCACAACTGTGTAACACACACTCACACACTTAACTCACATTCACCTATAGACAATTTAGAGTCACCAGTTAACCCAGAAAGGCTCAACATTTTTTTTGCCGAGGGGCAACAGTGCAAACCACTCCACCACCATGCCACCTCCAGTAAAATATATGAATAAATATTATTAACTGGTCTAAGAAAAAGTGGGTTTTGAGTTTGCTTGTTAAAATCTAAACCCTCTGTGCCGGCCTCTGGTCTGCTGGGAGGCTCCTCCACAGATGTGGACCACAGTAATAAAAGATGCCTCACCATGGGTTTCAGTCTTACTTTTGGTATTAATAAAGTCCACAACCAAGAAGACCTGAGGGCTGTACAGGGTGCATAGGCTAAAAGCAAATCAGACTTTAAAAACCAACAAAAGAATCTTAAAATCAATTCTTAAGCAGACAGGGAGTCAGTGCAGTCAGTAATTTCATCTCTATTTCAGGTCGAAGTCAACACATCGCACCACTCAGGCAGGTGACGTGCTCTGTCTGCTAGAGAGGAACTTACTTTGTGCAAATCCTATGTGGCCTGAACCCATTTATTGAATCAGTCGCTCCTTCTGCAAAAGCTAAAACTTTTTTCTTTTCTTTACCAGTTAGACAGAAGTTGGAGATGTGATCTCAACTTTTTGCAAAACTAAAAAAAAAAAAAACTAAACCTGTTTTGTCAAAACCACATTGTGCACTGATTCATGCAGGTAACAGAAGTTACGTAAACAAAATTACAGTAAAATTGTCACAGTCTAAACACAACGCAGAACTGTTTATACTTATTTGCTAATGAATAGATGAAATCAAAGAAAGGCAAAGTGTTCAGGTTACAATGAGGGCTGACGTTTGAACAAAACAGTGGAAAATATTAATAAGAGAAGTAGAAGAGGAAGGGGAGGGGGAGGGGGAGGAGGACAAAGACCCAGAACAGTCACTTCAGGTGAAACCTGTGGGAAAGCAACACTCTGCTGTTCAAGTTAATTGGGAAGAAGAGAGCTGTGGCACTGGGCTCCACAGTGTGATGTGCTTTTCACCGGCCTTTTGTCACACTCTGGTTTTAATGTTTGTAAGATCTAAATTCACATTTGTTAATCTAGGATGCAATACTAGGAACATAAGTCATCTATTGTTATGTTGTTTATTTATTGTCTTAGCCTACTCCATTCTTTCATTTAAGCATGTATCTTTATGGTTTTTCATTATTCATTCATGTATGTATTTTCCCTTTCCTTCTAATATTCACTGTATAATCACTGATTTTATTTGTAACAAATTTGGTTTTTGATCATGTTCTTCTTGGGTGAGGTTTTCAAATAAGCCCTTTCGGGTTTCAGACTTCTCCCTCTCACATCTTAAATTATATGTTTGTGCAAAATAAAAATAAAAAATGTTTTCTACAATTAATCCATTAGAATTTAAGGATGCAATTTTACAGATAATTTTTTTTTTTTTTTTACACCAGCACTATATTTTGATTAGTGTATTAAAGCAGAAGTAAGCGATCCGGTTGTTTTGGCTAATGCTGCGTTCCAGGCAGGCTTTTGAAATCATAATTTCCGGCTTCAAGTCACGACTTACGACTTTGTAGCGTTCCAGGCAACCCACTCGTGTTTTTCCGACCTGTTTTACCTGTGAAAGTCACTATAACAGCCACTCGTAACTTCTGACCCGTGAACTCGTACCAGATAGAACTGGTACGACTTCACAGGTCGGAAAAACACGAGTTACGGGTTGCCTTGAACGCACCATAACGTCTTGTCAGCCGATGGAGTTAGCAGCCCCCGCCCTCGTCATGGATCTATTGGTCCTCGTCCCTACGTCACCACATTCAGGCGCATCCCTTGGCTGCACACACAGCCCTTCATGCCGTTCTCTCTCCTCATTGGATAAAACTTGTAGGATACAAGAAAAGTTTTCTCCTCGGCTCAGAGCAGAGCAGAGGGACTGAGAGACCCGTGTTTCGGTCCAAACACTCTATGTAAGTGATTGTTGTCGGAAGATATAACTATTTAAGATTTATATTAACACAAAAATGTTGCTTACTTCTGCTTTAAATAAATGCCAATGTATATGACTGCACACCTCAACCGTCATAAACATATCACATCACATCACAGACTTCGTTGTGAACAGAGAGTGTTGTCCTCCTGAAGCTGCCGTCCATCAGACAGGCCACCGTCCCCCACAGGAAACACTTTGTGGACATAGTTTACAACTAGTCTGATAGTCATTAGCACCGATGCTGTCAACCCAAGAGTTTGAATTTTCCCACTCTCGTCTGTGATCAAACAGGTGGGATGATGGATGATGCTGCCTTCAAGACACCTGGGAAATACAGGACAAATCCTGTCCCATATTGATTCAAAACAGGACGCGCTATTTAATCTTTAATCTCATTCCTCAAGGGATGGGTGGGGACACAGACACAGACACAGACCATACTGTAGACAGGCTCACATGACGAGATTCATTGTGCATTCATGTGTTCAATGTGTTGACTTTTAATTACATTCTGGTGTCATGTGGATTTACCTTCTAATATATATATATCATTCACAGCCTGATTTATACAACATTTTATTCCTAAAATCATGGAGACATTTGATTTTTTTTTTTTTTTTTTTAGGGCTGGTGACAGTATTTGATCATTTGCAGAGTGATAAAAAAAAAGAGAGATGCAAAATCCCCTCTGTAAAAACTTCTGATTTTAATAAGTCAACAAAATAAAACAAGAGTTTTGAAAGTAGCTTTATCCATTGTTCAGATTTCTGTTCTGGAAATATATATGCAAATTAGCACATATTTCATTAGATATCGCCTAATTTACATATTTAAACATCAAATTTGACAAACCTTGTAATACATAAACTAATGGTCTTAATGTAATGGATAAACTTGGGAAGTTTCAAGGTGAGATCTGTTAGTTTAATTTGTTAACCCTATTCACCTGTAGTGTCTCACCTTAACACAGATTTCATACAGATCATGCTATTTGACACTTAATCGTAGCATCAGGCTACGATCAGAAATGTTCAGATCAAACTTCCCATGTTACTTCCTCAAACGGCCTCAGTGCATCAGCTGTTTGATTGATCAGGGGGAATTCTCCCACACTTAAACACATTTCACTCCTCTCCAGGAGGCAGAGGCCTATGCTCATTTTTGCTCATAGTCAGGCATGTGAAAGACTGGCTCCCAGCAGGTATCTACTGACTGAATCAGCTGGAGTGCTGCCATTTTTCATCTGCTGTTCAACAGCCCTGAGCTTCTCTGTGACCTTTGTGCTATGATAGAATAGAATAGAATAGAATAGAATAGAATAGAATAGAATAGAATAGAATAGAATAGAATAAACTTTAATGTCCCACAGGGGAAATTTGTTGTGGACTCAGTGCATGGTAAAAAAGCTGCCTTAATATACATAAAATACATAAATGACAGTTGACATGTACACACACACTCATGACACACCCAGTTAAATGTTAAAAAGATTAAAAAGTAAACAAACAAACAAACAAACAAACAAGCATCAGTTATTGCACATCTCCCAGATAAAAAAAAATTAAAATAAAAACAACAAGAGTTATTGCACCTCCCAGGCCTCAGCGTACACCATCTACAGAGCTGTTTAAAAGTTTGATGGAGGTGGGTACAAAAGAGAATTTAAAACGATTCAGTCTACATTTAGGGAGTCTATACCTTCTACCGGAAGGCAAGAGCTCGTAGTGTTCTAGAAGGATGTGGGACGGGTCTGACAAAACCCTCCGTGCTTGCCTGACTACAGACTGCTCGTAAATGGACTGTAGGGAGGGTTTGTCAGTCCTCCCCATCACCTTCATAGCCGTATAGACCAGGCGCTGCAGCTTGGCTTTAGACTGTGCAGAGAGGTTACCATACCACGCTGTTATACCATATCTAATAACGCTCTCTATTACTGCCTGATAAAAAAGAAACATAATGTTTTGACTGACCCCAAACACCCTCAGCCTACGTAAAAAATACAGCCTTTGCTGTAAGCGACAACAGACCAAATCAACATGATCACTCCAGCTGAAGAGGTTATCCATCTGGATGCCCAGGTACCTGTAGGATGTGACCTGTTTAATTTCCTCCCCATGTATGGCCAGTGGGGTATGATCCCCCACTGACCGGGGGTCCAGCACCATCTCCTCAGTTTTTTTTGTGTTGATAATGAGGTAGTTATCATCACACCACTGAACAAAATTGTTCACTTCTGTGAAGTATGATGAGGGGTCTGAGTTCTGGTGGAGCAGGCTGAGAATGGCTGTGTCGTCTGAAAATTTAAAAAACATGTTGCCAGGAAGAGAGTTAGTGCAGTTATTTGTATACAGTGTAAACAGGACCGGTGAACTTACGCAGCCCTGTGGTGCACCTGTATTAATGCATTTGGATTCAGAGATTGAGTCGTTAATTCTGACATTTTGGGTTCTATCTGTTAAAAAAGAATAAAACCATTTAATAATAAAGGGATTAACATTCATCTGGGTCAGTTTCTGTAGGAGCAGGTGAGGCTGCAGTGTGTTAAAAGCTGAGCTAAAATCAACAAACAAAAGGCGTGCATAGGCCTTGGGATCTTCCAGGTGCCTGAGAGTCAGATGGGTGATGCTGTTAATTGCATCGTCTGTGCTCCTCCCCTGCCTATAGGCAAACTGTAGTGGGTCTAGTTCTGATTTAACGTCACATTTAAGCATGGATACCATGTATTTTTCAAAACATTTCATGACAATAGAAGTTAAAGCCACCGGTCTAAAATCATTATTTTCTGTGGGACAAGATTTCTTTGGGATGGGAACAATGGTAGCTCTTTTCCAGAGGGCAGGAACTAAATGAGAGTCTGCAGATATCTGGAACACAGGGCACCATGCTGGGGTTAGCTCTGCTGCAAAGGTGTTCAATAGAAAAGCAGAGATGCCATCGGGGCCTGCAGACTTCTTTTTACATACGTGGCTGAAAAGTGACTGAATTTGGAAAGGGTCAACTACTAACCTTGAACAGGGGTCAGTTGTAATTGACTGCAGTACAGTATTGCATTCCAGAGAAAAATCATGTATGTCAAATCTGAGAAAGAAATTGTTAAGTTCATTAGCTTTGCTCAGCTCATTACATGTTGTGAGGCACTTCCTATGTGTTGTCATATTAGTAGCAGCTTTGATGGAGACCCAGAGTTTCTTAGAGTCCATAGAGGCAAAATTCTGTTCAATAACATCCCTGTGTTTTCTTCTTGCTTCCCTTAAAGACTGATTAAGTTCCCTTTGCACTGATTTTAACCCCATTCTGTCCTGATTCCTAAAAGCTAATTTCTTCCGGTTGATACAGTCCTTTAGCTCCTTGGTGATGTATGGCTTATTGTTAGGGTATATTGTGATAACCTTCTTAGTAACCACACAATCCACACAAAATGTAATATACTCTGTAATTGTGTCTGTGGCTTCATCAATACCTAAACCATGAAAAATGTCCCAGTCCGTACAGAGGAACGAGCCCTTCAGTGTCTCTATACTGTCCTTAGACCATACAGTCACAGTCTTGGTTAGTGGTTTACTGCTCTTTAAAACCGTCTTATAGGTGGGTATCAGATGGACTGTGTTATGGTCTGAGTTAGACAGGGGGGGCTTTGGTCTGGCACTGTATGCATTCTTTATATTTCCATAGCATTTGTCCAACACTTTGCTGTCTCGAGTGCCACACTTAACATATTGTTCAAATCCAGGAAGGGACGCCTCCAGTTTGCAGTGGTTAACATCCCCCAGAATGAAAACCGGGGCTCCCGGGGTGCGCTGCAGTTGATTGTGTACACAGTCTGCAATACGTGCTGCAGCCCGGGCCGCGTTACCACTGGGGGGCACATACACTGAGCAGATAACAATGTTACCAAACTCCCTTGGGAGGTAAAAGGGCCTTAGAGAAATGCACAGCAGTTCAACATCTGGGCTGCATACAGTCTCTCTCACGGAGCAGTTTCTGCACCAGCTGTCATTCACAAACACGCAGATACCTCCACCTCGACTTTTCCCCGAGTTTCCGTTCCCGTCAGCACGAACCAGAGAAAAACCCTCCAGCTCGATCAGGGAGTTGGGAATGTCTTCATGAAGCCAGGTCTCAGTAAACACCAGCAAGCCCGCCTCGCGGTATTCAAAACATACCCTCGTGTTGGTGCGGAGCTCGTCCATTTTGCACCTGAGAGAGCGAGTGTTGCTGAGGATCATGCCGGGCAGCGGAGGCCTGCTGCCTCTCCGCCGGAGACGCTGTCGGATCCCCCCGCGTCGGCCTCTCCTCCGTAGTTTCCTGTGAGACGGCGGCACTGTAGATACTCCGGGCAGGTTGGGTAAATCAGCGGGCGGCGATGTTGTTCCTGTGTAGCGGAGAGACAACAGCGTGTCTCTGGAGTAGATGAGTGGCAGTCCACCTTCCACACATGGAAATGTTTGGCACGCCCGCAGGAGTTCCCAAACAATCAGTGACAATAACAATCCTTGTGCAAATAACGCCATGGTGTTCCTCAGAACTATCGTACACACTCACACGATCAGTGAAACGAGCAAAAACGTACTTAAAAACAAACAAACAAACAAACAAAGGAGCAGCCGGCCGTAGCACCAGAGTCCGGGTCGCTCGCAGAGCAGCGCCACCGGAAACAAGGGGGGGGGGGGGGACTCAACAAGGACACAGACACACTGCATTTTCACCAGTACTCGCACCACTTTCAGACTGTCCTTTACCACTAAATTGAGTGTGTGGGAAAAACAAACATGATGGCTCCACCCGGCCTTGTGCATCACAGGACCCTTTGCCAGTCATGCCCATTAATTCATCTATGTTCTAAGATATCATCTGCTGTATAGATCCTAAGGGTTTCCAAAACACCTTCCCTAATTTCGTAGCTTTGAATAACAGGGAATTTTGCAGTTAAATGCACACTTTGACACTGTTTCCATATGAATCTGAATAATGAATTTCCCTTTGGGGATATACGAAGCCATTCTTTATTTTACTCTCATTCTTGCTATTGTCATATCATTTGTAACTACACCACTTTGAGCATTTTACAACGTTGCCATTACTTTGTCCTTGCACTTCTCAGACATTTTACAAGATGAGTGTATATTTATATTTGAGTGTATATTTTAGGTCAAGGGATCATCCTCTTTAAAAACAACAGTGGAGGAGTTGTGGCAAAAAGTGCTGTAGTAACCTGCCATGCTCAAGAGCGCTCAAGAGAGTCTCGACTGACAGAGGAAGAGCTCTGCCTTTTGCTTCAATTCCCTCTTCACCACTGCACTGTGGTATGCGGTTGACTTTAGACAAGGCAAGTGTATTTGTATAGCCCTTTTTTTTTTTTTTTTACAGTTTGTCTCAAAGGTCTTTACACAGCATCATAAACAACATCCTCTGACCTCAGACCTTCACATCCACTGAGGAAAAACACCCAAGAAAAAAAAAACCTCAGAGTGAGCAACAGAGGAGGACACACAGATGTGCAGTAGATGTTGTGTGGTCAACGTCGAAAATGGAATAAATGGGGATTGTTCATTCAAGGAGGAGCTGATGAAGGCAGCTTCTGGCTGGTTTAGGGGCAGAGGAAAGAAGGTGATGATGCAGGTGGTGGTTGGTGCAGGGGGATGGAGCTCTGGAGTCTGAGAAATGTGATGCTGATGCTGCACTGATAAGTAACCTGTTAAGAACCCAAAGAAGCTTGATAATCACTCACTCTACCACATATTATTCTTATACTTGACAACAACTGTGTCTTCTCTTTCTATTTGACATTATTTCTTCTACTGAAGTTAGGATGCTAACTCATTAGCCTTGGGTATTTTCCAATAGTGACATGCAGTAGCCTCCAGCTGTGAGGATGTAGCTCTGCTCAGAGGTGAAACCCTAACCCTATATCTATGTTTAAAGGGACAATGAGGAGTTTCTCCAGTGGCAGAACGAAAAATTCCGCAACAATAAAAAAGTCTCATATTAATGTGGATGAATCTACGTTACCCACACTTGTTAATGGGCCCATTTTCGATAAATATATCGTTTTGTCTCTATCGTTATTTTGTTATTATTAGTGGTGGTGGTGGAAATGCTGGGCGAGCCGACCAGCGTTTCTTTACTTTCGGTTTCGCAGCGAGTCATGAGAATAACGCCGCCAAATCGCCGTTTATGGTCCGAACTACGACGGTATCTGATCGTCCTCCAACCTCTGACTTTAATTCTTGATGAATGAAAACATGAGTCTATCTTGCGCCGGTCAAAGAATTTCACGGTGCGCGGAGGCTCATAAATGTAGTGTGAAAACGCTTCGCTTTTCCAAAACTCCTCATTGTCCCTTTAAGTTTACTTTATTTATATAGCACCTTAAAAGCAAAGAGCATTTGCACCAAAGTGCTTCACCAACAACAAGTCACAGGCATAAACCGACATCAATACAGTGCAACAACATCATACACTTCAGTTAATCAAAAGAAGAGATAAAAATTATTAAATCCCAGGGTTATCGAAAAAACTGATTAAGTGCTAATTAAAAGCCAAAACATAGAAATGGGTCTTAAGGAGCTTCTTGAAAGCCTCAACAGAGTCAGCTTTTCTAATGGCTTCTGGCGGGCTTTTCCAGAGTCGAGGGGCTGCAGCAGAGAAGGCCCGGTCCCCTGACTTTTTTTTCTGTGAATGACGCACAGCCAACATGCCACGATCTGAGGATCTGAGGCTATATATATGCACCAATTCTATCAAGTTGGTTGAATGAACTATGGTTTCTCTAACTGCTCTGTCTTTTTAATGGAACACATTGTGTATAACCCCTGGTGTTACAACAGACAGCTGAGTCACTCAGGGAGGCAACTATTCAGAGCCAGATATCAGATAATATAATATAGAACTGGAAAGTATTGGTATATGATAATTGATATTTATCTCTGTGTCATAACCATACAGTAGCTCCTGATACCTGTGGTACTTATTCGCTCTGAGTCTATTAATAATCTGCAGGTGAATCTCAGGTTAAAAAAATAAACTGTCACACTAGTTCTGTGAGTGGAGTTTCCTGTGATTATGGAGGATTTCAGGTGCTGTGGAAAGAGATTGAGTGATGAGCGCTGACATTTATCAAATATTTGCAGATGCTTTAACTGGTGAAGCCACAAGCTCAACTTAATTGATTTCACCGTCTGGCTCGCTGCGCTGTAGAGCACAAATGAGTAATCCCTGCCATCCTGTGGAGAGAGAGAGAGACTGTGTGTGCATGTGTGTATGTGACTGAGATGTACAGATTTAATACCTAACACTGAATAGTTGAATATTTTATTTTTCTTTCTGTCTGACACAGATACATGGATGTACATGGGTGATTCTAGTTTATTAAAACATAGATGTTATTTTTCTTCCCCAGGCCATCATCTCTGTCAGTTATGACGACACTTTGCTCGACAAAGTTGAAATGCTGAAATGGACCAAGTACACCAGACATACAGAGTAACACAGTGGGTGAATGGTTCTTTATTTGGTCTTTCCATACACACCACTGGTTAGCTGAAATATCGGACAGTTATGGCCTGCCGGATGGTCCACAGTCACTGGATCGACAGTGTCTGCTGCCACTGGATGGCAGATGAGGGGCTCTTTCCTTTGCAGCATCACACATTCAATGATGGTCTCACATGCTCGCTCAGGACGCACGCTCAGGCCACGCAGGCAGCTGAACCTGACCATGATGACCCCAAAAGTCATTTCTATCCTTACCCTGCATTTACCCAGAGCCGCATCAAAGTAACTCTGAGGTGGTAGTCTACTTGCCAGCCCATAGGGCCCCATTGTGAACCCGGAAATGTTGAGTACCCCAAAGTTTTATGTTAGAAATATATAGTATGGGTCCCCAGTATTCAGAAACTGCCGGATGCTGATTTATATATATTGGGCAATTAGCACAATTGACATAATTAGCATAAATTAGCATATTTTGCCTATATGGGCAATATTTCAACAAAATTGACTTGGCTGATCTGGGCAATATTGGAGTGGTTTTAGGGGTTATTGATGATGCTGAATCCATTTCTGACATTTTCTAAATTCAAAATGGCTGTCTAAACCGGAAGTGACCAGATTTTAACCGCCAGTGGGCCAATTTTGATCGATTTCAATCAGGTCACTTCCGGTTTAGACAGCCATTTTGAATTTTGAAAATGTCAGAAATGGATTCAGCATCATCAATAACCCCTAAAACCACTCCAATATTGCCCAGATCAGCCAAGTCAATTTTGTTGAAATATTGCCCATATAGGCAAAATATGCTAATTTATGCTAATTATGTCAATTGTGCTAATTGCCCAATATATATAAATTAGCATCCGGCAGTTTCTGAATACTGGGGACCCATACTATATATTTCTACCATAAAACTTTGGGGTACTCAACATTTCCGGGTACTCATTGTTGGCAAGTAGACTATGGTGCCGGATGCAGGGATACATTCTGTCCCCCTCAAGCAGTCCGTCAAAGAGCCCTAATGAAGAGAGAAATGCTTTGTCATTCTCAACAATTAAAGGAGTGAAAAATAAATAAATGAATATTTGCCATATAGCCTACCTTTCTCTAACTGGTGACTCAGTAATGACTCAAGGAAAGTTCTGGAGTCATGCACAGAACTGGGCCGTCTTGCCTCTGGACTTGTGACCATCAGCTGATGGATGGATGGATGGATGGATGGATGCTTTATTTATCCCGAACGAAATTGAGTGTCTCAGCTGCACAATAAGTATTGTGGGACATCATTCCCGTCATTCCACAACTCCTCTCCCTCCCCTCCCCAGTGATGCGTTATGGTAAACATTGGAAACAAAAATACAAAAGCATAATCATACATACGAAAATCATAAATAAATCTACAACTTGTCCCACTTACTTAGTTGGTCCTTGATTCCTTGGTAAATAAAAATAAAAAGTACTTATAGTTTAATATTTTGTTTCCCTGTACCTCTCAATAGTCATGTTTTCAAACTTAATTTTGAATTGCTTCATGTTTGGACATTGATTTAATTAATTAACTAACTAACTGTTCAATAGCTTCACACCATCTACAGACATGTACAAATGTTTCCTTGTTGTTCTTACTTTTGCTTTGGTGAAGTAAAACAATCCCCTTATATTATATTCTTATTCACTCTGACAAAACACGCTCTGAATGTTTCCTGGTAACTGATTATTTTTTGCTTTGAACATGATTTTTGCTGTTGATATTCTATTTGATCCCTAACTTTTAGTATGTTTTGTAAAAGCAATTGATGTGTGGTCCCTGTAGCCATCTATGTTAAGGATCCTGATTGCACTTTTCTGTAGTATGTATTGTAGTGAACTCCAGTAATTGTTGCCCCAGATCTCTACACAGTAGTTTGTGAGACTACTGCGCAGAGTGTATTAGGAAGTTTTCGTGTAGAATCCACACATGAATCCGTGCATGTTCTCCTTTGTGTGTCAGTTATAATCAACAGTGTTCTGGAGTATAAGCTATCAGTCCTGCTAGTGTCAATCACACACGGCTGAGAGGAGAGTGGATTTACAACAGGAAGGGAGGAGCAGGTGGTGGTGGGGGGGGGGGGCTGGGGGGGTAAGCAAACCAATGAGACAGAGGAAGAAGTGGAGCTTAGGAGAGACACCGGGCCTCATGCAAGTCAAACTAATAGGCTCTTCTGTGCCACAGTTGTTTGACTTACTATAAAAGCGCTGGGAATTGAACTCACGGCATCATACATTACATGCAAAGTGTGCTCTCTGCCACTGAGCTACATGCCCCTGTTGATGCCATCACCTTTCAGTCAGTGCTGTGGGTGTGAGGGCCTACAACACTTCAACTTACTTTATCTCAGAGTGCTTGTGGATGCATTATGGTACAATATATCCCACACCATTATATAAGAGGGGCACCATCACCTTCCAGCACAACCTGGGACTGGAATGACCTCACTGTGTGCACTTTATTGCTGTTTAATGTTTTTTATACTATTCTGACTATGCTATACTCTATTGATTGTTTTTATCTTTACTTTTTACGGCAACCTTCAGTGTCCTGAAAGGCACCTATGAATGAGATTTATATAAGATTGTATTATTATCTTAAAGTTAGCTACCCATAGAAAATGACACTTCTGAATTGCTGCAAAAATAAAGGGAGAAAAGGAACCAGCAATGTAACAAACCTATATTTTTGGCTGGACACAGAAGTCCAAAAAAGAGACCTGTTGGAGATTGAGGGTGTCGGGTTTTGTGTCCACATGCATTAGACAACAGTTACACATCTTGGTCATTTCAAGAATGTGTGAAAATGTCTGAGAGAGGTCCTCTGTGATGACACTGTTCAGATTCCCTGTTATAGTTCTTTCAGGCAGATATGCTCACCAACACTAGAGTTTTCATTTCAGATAGCAACTGTAAAACTGTTTGGTTTTTCTTGTGAATAACCTCCTTATAGGTCATAGTTTTGGGTTCTTCAGAATTATTTTCACCTCCAGGAAACCTGGTGCTTCCTTTTGATTCTTTAGTCTGGTCCTCTATAAAAGAGAATAAGAAGACTAAAGATTCATTTTGGCTCTTTTCATTCATCATAGTGTGGGGAGAAAATTGTAACCTATGTAATCTGGTCTGTTTTAGGGTTCTTTACGGTGCAATCAGTTAAAATACAATTCGTGAGTCATATACATTATGCCACTAGACAGGTAACCGAGGGCTGGTTTTCACTTCCTAAGCCAAACACCAATTTTCTGAAGTGTGCAGCAGAATATAGATTAATGAAAAAACATGGAATCCTTCACCATTGCCATGACTAAATTGACACAGAAATCAATATTTAAAAAGCAACTACAGTATAGAAACACCTTGGAATATCATATTTGTCGGATACATGTGTGCACACACACTTACTGTACAGGATTGAGTATTTTGATCAGATTTTTATGGCCTACATGACCTCATTGCTTAATGTTTAATGTATGTGTTTGTTGTTTTGTCTTGCTTCAACTCCAATTTTGAAATGTATGTTTTAAATGTATTGTGTTAATGTGGACCCCAGTAAAACTAACAGTGCTTTAGGTGTCAGTCCAGCCTTGGAGAAGCACAGGGCCACAGCACAACACACACAACATTCATTGCTGTGGACAAGAGGACTTCAATCCTGGTGTCAGGGATTAGTCCATGTGCCTGAATGGCAATGAGGATCATAGAGCTACTGTCATAATCTGTTCATTTCAGTGAATGACGTAAAAGAAGCTCCATCAGATTCTAAAGGACAAGTGGCTCTGAGAGGTTTCTGCAGGCTGTTTCTTCCAATTCTTTGCATAGGCCATGAGTTCACTTTATATGAGAGCTGTGTAGATCAGGATTGATTATTTAGTAGAATTAGTAATATTATTCACTGAGTCACTGTGACCATCACATAGGTACAGTACAAGGAGCAGGGTGACATCAACATTACACAGGAGGAGAGAGGTAAAGAGATTGAACATATTAACTATATTCTATCTTTTCTCATAGAGGACATTTCCAGGGTAAAGCAATCTCAACCCGGAGAGCTTTTAATGGATCTTGTCATGCATTTCAAGTGTTGAAGAAGGTATTGTACATAGGTTTACAGATGTGAACTGTACTGTAAGGTTTTTTTTTTTTTTTTTTAAACTGATTATTAACTCTTTGAGTGCCAGACCTTTTATAAAATTGTCAGTGCCATGTGCCAGCGTTTTGGGGCATTTTGAGTAATATTTTAAGACCAAGAGAATATTTTGTATTATGACTCTGAAAACACAAAATAGCTCAAAGGAAAGAGGAGACTCTCTATTTAACTAGGGAAAAAAACATTTGTTTGTACCTTGTTCCATTCTTAATTTATCTTAAGTTGAATAGAGCCTGGTTGCACCAAAAAGACCACTTTTTTTCTAGAAAGCTGAGAAAAATGCATTTTTGTGAAAGAGAGTCTCTCAAGAAAAACAGTGATTTATCCGTTTTAATTTTGGCTTCAAAAACATGTAAGACATCTGAAAATTTCATTTCACATGTTTTTTCATTGTACAAAAAAAAAAAAAAACTAAAATACAAGTAGGAGTCTTACTCTGCAGTGATGCCTGCTCTCCTACTCCTCCTGCAGTTGCTGCCCCCTCACCCTCTCCTAACCCCCTCCTCCCCCCTCCCCTCCTTCTCCTCCTGCTGCTTCCCCTCGTCTCTGAAGTAGGGAGGGAGACGTCGTGGCGTCTTCAGCCTCTCTGCTGGACGCGGCCGCGGCAGCGACGCACCGCGCTGATCTCTCGGTTCGTCGTCACGTCGGTTAGACAGCAACTGGTGAAACTGACTCCGCGATCCGCTTTCGCTTCGGCATTTCGGTGCTGATCATCTAGATGAGTTTACCTTTCCTACCTCCTCCGATCACTTCATGCTGGAGCTATGCTAATAGCATCCGTGGCTAAGCTTCCTCCAGCTCCACGTTACACTTGTTCCAGGCTCTGCCCGTCGTTTTCCTTTTCCCAACTTTTTTATCTCCGTACCGATCGCACTCGTCTTCTCCTTCCTCTTCACTTCTTGCTCTGATCTGCAGTCTTCTTCGTTCTACACATCCCAGAAGCCCCAAAATTACTCACAGTGTGCGCAACAGCATCCCCATTTACCAGCCGCAGAAAACTGCATTTGACGTATATATACGTCAATGGCACTCAAGCGTTGGATTTTGATTGACGTATATATACGTCAATGGCACTCAATGAGTTAAGCCTCAGTGATTCAGCTGCTTACTGCAGTGCTTGGCAGTCATCAGGTGCTCATGTGGTGCCAGTCTTTTCAGTAAAATCCAAAACCAGGACTGAGTGTCCGTGAGGCTACACCAACATGCTGCTCTCATGGATGCAGTTTCCAAAATGTGATTGTTTTTGACTTTGCAAGGGGCTTAGTGAACGACAGCAATACGAGGGATCCAGTGAGACTTCCCCCCAAGTACAGATCAAAGGCAGCAAAAGCACAGCATGAAATCCATTTGCCCCGTTTAAACACTGAAAATAGTCGATCCTGATACCAATGCATAATGCCCTGTATGACACATTCAACCAGTACACATACAAAAGGATGAGAGCGACATGCTGCGGAGGGCTGGCCTCGTTCCACAACTGTGTGGCTGGATAAATTCCAATAGGCAGAACATTTTTTTTCCCTTTTCTTCCCCACAGAGGCAGAGAAAAATATTTCTTGAAAATTGAATCTCTCCATCCAGTCACATGTTCCTGATGAGATGGTGAGAGTATTCATCACCATAATATGACAGTTAATAAGAAGTATAAATTCACCCACTGTAACGCTATTGTCATGTCATAGGCCAGTTAAGTGGCTCCCCAATTCATCAGTTTGTAAGGTGCACAGCACAGGGAGACTAAAGCCCTTTTCCACATAGGATGCAGTGTTTCCCATTCGCGCCACGGGGTATAGCGCAAGAAAGCACCAGGACGTCCTCTGTTGCTGGGTGACCGAAACAGCATCAAGAAATGTTTCTTTACTGTAACCCACTAGTTACTATAGAGTTTGGACCAGAGACTAGGTTTGTAGAGGAGGGTTTAAAGAGGAAGTGACAGACACAATAAATAAATGGAGCCACGATGTATGCTGGAAATAAGTTGACTGAATTAAACTGTATGAAAATAAAAATAAAATAAAATAAAATTCAGTGCTGATCACTCAGCATTTCACAGTCTCTCTTTAACATAAACTAAATAAAATTGTCCAAATCTGGAACCGTAATGTTCCTTTAAATGTTCCTTGAATGTTCCATTAATGTCCTTGAGTGTTCCTTTAATGTCTTTAATGTTCTTGAAAGTTCCTTTAATGTCCTTGTTGTTAGTCAGCGCGCTTCAGTCAAATGTGTGTAAGTCAAGTCAGGGGAAAGTTCAAAGAGTCAGGGGTTCAGGACTCAGGTGTGTGTGTGGTGGTCCTACCACAGACACACTCAGTTAAGGTGAAGAAGGGCTGGATGTCCTCCTCAGGCTCAGGTGCTGGTTCTCTGCTCCTTTGGGCAAGGAGAATTTTCACTGGCTCACCATCTCCATCAATCAGGAGAATCCAGATCCACATCACAAGGTTTCTGAAGGGTCTCAAAAAACCTAGCCTGTATAAAGACAGGGCTATCACTACACAGAATCATCAAACTTCTCTTATGGCCATATTCAATACATAAATCTCAACACACTACTGGAACACAATAGTGATTAAATGAATTATCTTTTTAACTGTACAGTTATCTTTTTTAAATTTTTTATCTCAAGGTGAGTATTTTCACACATTTTAATCATTTTAAATCAACATGAATTATTTTAGCTATTTAACCATGAATTATGATCATTCTAGCTTCTTTACCATGAATAATTATAATTTTAACTCAGTTTTCCACATGAAATGTTGTTCATTTGAATCCTTTTTTACCATTTCCCACATGTTCATTATGAATTGAAAATTAGCGAAATGCACCTTTAACACACATCAGAATATCAATTCAGGGCTTCAGAGTTTCTGCCTCTTTGATAAATGGACATGTTTAGCAGTATTTAACACACACCCTAAACAGTGCATCTCAGGCAAGGCAAGGCATCTTTATTTATATGGCGCATCTTTATTAATATAGCGCATTTCATAGAAAGGCAACTCAATGTGCTCAGAGTGAATACACACACAGGAAAATAAATAGCACACCTAATTTGTTTTCATCAGATTATCGGAGCAAAATATGTAGCTTTAAGTCTTAAAACACACAGTAAACAGTAGCGGCAGATCACGTTCATGTGTCAACAAGCTTTCTGCCATCTCACGCCGTTTTCGTGACTTCTTATTGACTTTCTCTCCCGTGTTTCTCATCTGCTCATACCACTGCTCTGACTCATAGACTGTATAAAAAAGTCTCTGGCTGTGTCCGAAATCACCCCCTACTCACTATATAGTGCACTGAATCTATCCCACAATTCACTGTGAAATGTAGTGAACATCCGATGGTCACTAACCGGATCAAGATATCCCATCATGCATTGCGGTCACGAATCGCCGTCACACCGGCCCAGAGCGACCGGTGTAGCTACCAAATAAATGCAAGTAGTGCAGCAGCCTCTCAATAAATGTGTCCAGCTGCCAGAGTTGTCCGGTTGCAGCTTCCACTGACTCCCAAAACAAACATCGGAACAAATTTCCTAACAAGCGTTATAAACTGACCACAGACTCTGGATAGCGAGGCTAATTTATGTTAGCCCATGTTGGTGTTTTACATTATACGTTAGCATTAAGCTAGCGGACTTTATGCTTAGTTGTGACACGTTGTTGTGAATGTTGTTTCAAACTATGTGGGTTTGATTGAATATCTTTGGTACTTAAATATATATTACCGCTTAATATATTGCTTTACTCCTCTTTTTATGTTGGTAGGCTACATCCGTAGCTCTATGCTACACCGGCCATTACCATGGTTGTATCCATGGTACCTACACCGGCCGTTACGACCGCGATCGGAACGTTTTAATTACGCGACGTAATACGTCATTAACTGTGCGGCGGAGTAGTGTCTGAAAGTGTGTTTTTATTTGACCAGTTGAGTCCACTCAACTATATTGAATTCACTATATAGTGAGTAGGGAGTAGGGGGCAGGGAATGAGTGAGTGATTTCGGACACAACCTCTGACTCTGTAGCTCTGACTCCGCACCGCACAACTCTGCACTCTCACTCCGCACTGTAACTCTCGCGAGAAGAGGGTGGGACTACTTTCTCTCACAAATCATGCATATAATACAACAAATAAAGACTGAGTGTGTGCAAAATTAATATTATTGACAGAAAAATTAATTAAAGAGGGTTAATTTATAAAAAATAATATTTAAAAGGAAACAACAGTATTAAATGTTTTCTACTGGGTTACATTACCATTATGCCTGTAGTGGATTTCAATGTATTTGACAAATAAGTAAAAAGAAATCCCATCATTAGTTCTTCTGAGAAGGACACGAGTAGCAGCAAACACAAAGAGGGGGAGGGAGTGGGTTCATGAAACCATCAGGGTAAAACAGGAATTGGGAGAGTTTCGTCTCATCCAAGAGCTCCAGTTTCATGATGGCCGCTGGTTGCAGACCATCAAGAAAATGAGGGAGTCTCGCTTAGGGTGCAACGGGTCCTGGATTCAAATCCAGGACAAGCCCTTTAGTGAAAGATTGTCTTTGCATTATAGTTGATCACAAGAGACAGAAGCTCCAAATTTCGGGGAATACATTTGGTTCATAGCAGGCTCATTGGTCTAGGGGTATAATTCTCGCTTTGGGTGCGAGAGGGGTTCAAATCCCGGACGAGCCCTTTAGTCAGAAACATGTCTCCACGTGATACTGGACGAGCCCTTGGTTACACATGATCCAAACATGTTAATTGAAAAAGACCTCACATACAACTCAGTGTCCATGCGAAAACTTCATAGCTGATCCCAAGAGGCAGAACATCCAAATTCTGGGGAATAAAATGGGCTTGTAGGAGGCTCGTTGGTCTAGGGGTATGATTCTCACTTAGGGTGCGAGAGGTCCAGATAATTCCAGATAATTAGCTCAGTGAGTTAAGCGCTGGTTTGTGGTGCGAGGGTATGTGGGTTCAAAACCCAGCAAGGGTGATGATGATAATGACACATCAAAATGCCAGAATCCTCATGGTGA